>NC_068346.1:28483149-28536575 GCF_014633365.1 Diospyros lotus | reverse complement strand
GATAAATCCCTGTGGGTTAGTCGACAGATCAAGACAAATTTTCAAGGAATTGAAACTTTCATTCAATTAGTCGACAAATCCATTAAGATAGTCGACATAACAAAAAATTCCATTATGTTAGTCCATAGATGGCTTGAGATTAGTCGACTAATTTGAAGGAAAATGTTGATTTAGTCGACACATGATTTCATTTTGCCTTAAGAAAAAAATTTCCAATTTCTTTCAATAGATTTAACTTGAGATGTGTTTCCCTTTGTTTTTCCAATACATATATCTAAGTTTTGAATTTCTTAATTTATCACTTGGAAATTGATTTTTGATTGAGAACTAAGAATATTAGAGAAACATACTTGGAGTAAATTTGCATTATCAAAACCTTAAAATCAAGAGTAAAATATCAAAGCCTTCACCGGAGTTGTGCTAGGACCCTTTCGATGAAAGTGACTCGAAACTATATCATAATCCCTTTATGATTGTACCGAGGTTGTCCAATAGTCAATTTAAATGGGAGAAGAAGATGAAGGGCAACCATTGATTAGTTGTGACGCCCCGTTCCCACTTAAGGTGCCACTTATGAACAATTACCTGAATTGTCCACTTGCCTGGTCTTTGGTGAAGGGCCAACCATGTTTCAAGATGAAACGTCCTAGGTGGAAACTAGGCTCGTCCTTCCTTTCCCTCAACCCCAGGATTCACTAGCAGAATTGAGCTTTAAACCACACCTCATTTGGTTGAAAAGAAAACTCATGAAGATGCCCAACTGCCATTTTCCTATTTATATTTAATTTTTTTTCCATCCAAGAATTTTATTAGGCTCTATAAAATCACCATTTAAATCAATCAATTGATTGATTACCAATTTTGGAGGAAAAATTCATAATTTTCAAATTTCCAAAATTTTGGCATTATTCTCCAAAATGCTCGAAAAATCCCATTAATTTGAAAATTCCTCTAAGACCCAAAATCAATTAAGAATTGCCCCCCAAATCCCCAATAATTTCAAATTTTTGAAATAAATTGGCCGGTGGGGCCTGCTGGCACGCTCGAGGCCTGTGCGGGGCCTCGCGGTGTGCTGGCCGCGCGGTTGGCAGCGGATCGCGCGCCTGCGCCCGCACCCCAGCGCACCTATGCTCGCGCACCCTGCGCGCCTGCTATTGCCCGCTATGGCCCCCTGCGGGTCACGCGCGGGCCTCGGCAGCAGCTGCTGCTGCCTCCACTACTTTTTCTTCTTTTTTTTTTCCCTTGGGCCTTGCTAATCCAAATTTTCCAGAATTTATAGCCCTCATACATGCATAAAAAGCATCCACTTTTGACATCCCCAAAGCCTAATTTCACAACCAAAATCATTTGATTTAATTACTTTGGTGCTTCCCACAACACACCAAAAATAAGGCTTTCACCAAAACTTAGGCTTCAACATGCTGTAAGCCACAATCTCATTTTCACAATAAGATTAAACATTCCCAAAATATAAAATACACACATGAACTTAGGCTTTAACAAGCCATTTCCAACCAAATAAATTACAAGACATGAACTAAACACAACAACATATGCCTTTCATATGCTATACACTATTCTTGGATCTTCTTTCCATGCTTCCACATGCCATTCCACCATTGCCTTTACTTTACCATGCTTTCACAACCTATATGTGAGGGTAAAAATCTCATGAGCTATTAAGCTCAATAAGGGTGCAATGCAAAATAAATATGAACATAACAAGATTATATGATGCCAAATGCATGCAAGTGTGGCTAAGTCTCTTTGCCCTCACAACCCACCAAGGTTAGAGGCATCAACCCATCATTTCAACCATGTTCCCAAACTAACCTATGGCCATAAGTCTCATGAACATAATAGAGCATGCTAATGCAACATACACATTTATAGACCATACTTACAACACATTGCAAGGCCACCCTCCCATGGGGCCATCCCTTACCTCATTCTTCCCTTTAAAGCTTTAAATCCTCTTCTCAAGAGAGCTCCTACCATCATCTTCTCCCATCTAAGATGACATTCCAACATGTCACTTACTTTGCATACAAGAACACTAAATAAAGAGAAGAAGAAGGAAACTTACCTTGATTCCTTCTTCATTTCTTCTCCATTCTTCCATTTCTTCTTCATTTCTTTCATCTTCTCTCTTTCTTTCTTCAAATGGCCAAAGGGAAAACAAGTCTTCCTTACTTGCCCTTATATACTACCATTTTCCAATTTCAAGAATGGATCTCCACCATTCATTAAAAGCACAATCCATGTGCTTAAGGAGAATTAAATCTCTACCTTTCATTTCAAATCTCTCTAGGAGAAAGCACAATCCATGCTCTTTATCTTAATTAATCTCATTCATTGGATTTTATTCACTTTTCAAGAGAAGATCTCAACCTTCAATTAAAAGCACAATCCAAGTGCTTTTGAAATCTTTAATCTCAACCACTCATCTCTTTAATATTTGACAATCCATGCCATTACTTCTCTTTAAATCCCCACATTTGGATTCATTCTCTTTTCAAGAATAGATCTCATCCATTGGTTTCTTGAATTTTTCATTTATTTCTCATTTACTTAAATGAGACTATTTTTATAACCATCACACTTGAGAGACATAATTTATTTCTTTCCCATTTAATTTAATGGGACCATTTTTCACCATTAATGCATGACTAATTTATTTTCTTTTGGATTTTTCTTTTAATCCAACACCATCATGCCTCTCATTAAATGCTTGAAAGACTAAAATCATTTCTTTTTGCATTTAATTAAATCACCCCATTTATACTTGAACAAGACTTTGCCAAGTGTCACCTTTTAAGCCCATACTTGGCTCCCAAGTTCTCATCTCATCCATCTATGTGGCATTTCCACATTTATTCACCAATTTAGGGAAAACATAATTATTTTCTCAAATAATTCAATATCCACCATTTTTCCTATTTTCCATAATTAAATTCTTCTATGGAATAAATTCCAAAATTTCCAAAATACCTTTTGTAAATTTATTAATCTCATATATCTCCACATAAATAGAAAATTGGGATTTAATTCACTTACACACCTAATTTTCACATAGGAATTATTTTCAATTCACCAAAATACCCTTTTATTGGACTTCACTATCCAAATTACCAAAATGCCCCTCTCATAGGGCACCAATATTCTCAAGGATCTAACACCTTCTCAAGGGCATTTTTGGAAGTTTTTCTACTTCCTTTCTGATTCTCATAACACTAGGATTACTGGGTGTTACATTCCACCCCCCTTAAAAGAATTTCGTCCTCGAAATTCACTTTACCATAATCTCATGCCTAAGATAATCACATTCTCGGGCTACATGGCAAATTCTCGTGCTCGAGAATCTCATAACCAATCCATTCCTCACATTTACCTCGAGTTACACCTACCTCAAGGCTTCGCTTTAGGCTTTTGATCCTCCGATTCTCGAGGACATTCACCAACCGTATATCGCTTTGGCCTCCAACTAAACTGCACCACTGATCGCTGGTCATGCTTACTGCAACGATGTCCATCACCAAATGGATTTTCTCTGCTTTGAAGCATTGCTTTGTAGTCAATTTCCTATTTTCCCATCGATCGAACAAACTCTCATTAACATTGCATCACTGATCAGTCTACCACGATTTTATGCCATCACACATGGCAACGTTTCCCACTTCCAATCATACATGGCCACGATTTTACGCTGGTCCAACTAGCAACGTCTTAGCACTGATCATCCACCGCAATGTCACTTTTAGTGCCCACAAGACACTTTGACACCCATTTCACCATGGCATACCGCTATTTATTACAAGCATGCATAGTTTGTGTCGATCCTCATGGCAACCTCTCATTACTGATCAACTAACCATGCTAGCACTACATGGGAAGCAACCATTTGGCTCACCCAGCTAACTTCGACCATTTCATACATGGTCTTCTACCTTAACTAGTCAACCCTCATTTATTGATACGATTATGTATAATCGACATACCGAACACCATGCCAGGCTATCACACATTTCAACTATACGTGCATTACTCGAGTCCACCTCGAGCTTGGCGATGCACGCACCATTACAATCTCACCTCGAGCTTAACCATGCCCGGGCCACGACCTTCTCCCAACCAGGAGCTCTTCGCATAAGCACACAGAATACCTTGGCCTTCCTTTCTGGCTGATATTGCACGCTAGTAGCGGTCTCATACCCATACCAGGGAACTCTTTACTGAGCAACCCCTCTTCAATTCTTCATCCCATTTTAGCATTCACAATCATGCCCCATGCTAGGCCTTACCTTGGCTATTAAACCCTACCGCGAGTCAAGGATCCTACCATTGCGCTTAAGGTCGCGGAACCATTAATTGGCCCTCGTCATCACCCACGGTGCGTGGCACAAGTGATTGGCTTATTACCATCTGCATAATCACTTATTGCATCGCACCTGTAGGATGACTCGTGCCTTTGGCCCCATACCAAAACAAGCTAACATGGTTACACCCCCACCCTTGTAGCGGTCTTCTAGCCAAATTTACTCGCCCAGCTTTAATTTCATTAGGACTTTTCAAATCTCACCATTTCTCGACAGAACCTCTTACCCTAGAGGCATGAAACTTTCAGCCATCCTAAATCAGGTTCATTCTCAATCCGCAATAAACACCTGATTTAAACCATGCATAATGGTTCCCCTTATCCTCCTCGACAAGGACAACACCATGACAACAACGAATTTCCCCCCACGGTCGTTGCATCACAAATTTCACAGGCATCAGCCTTCATGGCCATTCACACTCGGCTTCGTGGTCCTACCATGCACCATGGTTACCTTTGACTGTCCTGATAACATCTTTTCCCTACTAGCAACGATGACATCACCATATCATTTCAAAAGACTCGCTGCTCCTTGAATCTCACTGGTCATCACAACCAGCACGACCCTACTCTTAGGTCGCCATCCTCATATCACTTTGCTATACTTAAAGCAGCTAGCTAATTCCCTGAGAGACTTTGGCTTCTCCCGGACTTCTTATAACTTTTGCTACCACCAGCTCACACTACTCGGTGAATGACCACATGGGCTCTATCACCACAACAGCTTCTCTAGCCGATTTCCTTTCACAACCATTAACCTTAGACATGAGGTTAATGCTCATCAATTGCCCACACACTAAGGCATCCCTCGAGCTGTATCACTCACAACTATTAGGTGATTTCATCACCTCAATACTATTCCTGAAAACCAATCTCGTCCCATAAGCTCTTCCTTCGAGCTCTCTTTACCCATTGGCGACATCTTAAATTCGCCCTCAACTTCCATCTAACCAACTCGATTAGCTCTAACTGGATCACCTGGCTCACAACCAACACAACCTTCCTCTAGGCACTACACTTGCAATCATCGGCTATCGCTTCGATATAAACTCCATCCATTGGAAATCACCCCTGCCATTCATGTGGAATTCACACTTCCACTCAATGCCGTAGGACTTATTTTCCTACTTAGGCACTCGCCATTACCCTGGCTTTTCCTGGGTGATCTCTCCTGATAAAGTTATAGTGCATTAGGAAGTTTATCCAGTGTGGTTGCCACATGTTCATCTTCTTTTGGGAGAACATCTCAAGTTCTACCTTGACCACATTTCACACTACCATTTATAGCTCTCATTCCGGAGCCACACTCCTTTAAGCAGCACAATTCTGCCCTGACCAACCATCTTTCATAACATTGGATCTTTTTCTCAAAATTCGCTTGGTTTAGCCACCAAGACCTGCTGAACCTTTATATTAAAGGCATACACGGCAATCAACAAGGCTTTATATCACAATCCTCGAGCCTCACGCTCTTATCATCGCCATCAGGTGCTACCAGCTGGCAACTGATCCTGTGTCATCAATTGGAAACCCATCCAGTGCCACATGTGGATACTTCCTCACTTTCGCATCGATATATTTCGAACTAACACCAAACTGTGCAATTGCAAGCTTTCACGGATTCTAAACCATGCCTTAGCCATGCATTCAGCCTACCACAACTCACATCATAGGTTTAGAGATCCCTTTACTTGAAACCTTCACACGCTTCAGCATTCCCATCCTGTGGTTGGCTTCCAACTTGTAAGTCTCACCCTCCACAGCACTTACCTAACATCCTGGAGTCATTTACCGACTCCACCAATCAACCCATCTTCCTGCATTATCACAAGGTCACACTGGGTCCATCATCCCAATTTTCCATAATCATTTCGGTCAAATTAACCACAACTACGTTAGCATTCTTTAGCAAGGAGCATCACCACACATCTTGTTATTACACCACAAGATATCACCCAATCGATTCACCAACCTTTTGTTACCATGACAACAAAGGCACTACCACAATACTTTAACCCTCACAGAAACTTAGGTCTGGTTCAGGCATAACCTACAGTATACCCCAGGTCTTCGGCATCTAATCGTCCCCACTACAGATGGGTTACTCCACGAAGAGGGCTGCAGTCCCTCATGTGGACTAACCGTTTGTATCCAGTGGTCCCTATCATTAGAACCGTCACTGATAGGTGTTAACCGTAGCGTTATTCCCACGCTAGACCCATTTCTTTTCCCCTAGTTTCTTTCTCAAACATCTCGAGACACTATAATGCCTCAACATTTGCTAATCCGCCTCAACACCACTTACTACTTGCAGCTGAGTTGCGAAACTGACCGCCGCTTTCACCACCCCTATCGTGCAGCTCACAGATCTTTCGTCCCTGACCATCCGCATAGTCATTGTGTTGCCTTGTGCTTTAGGCGAGCCAACACCTGGTCATCATTATCGTGTCACTCCTATACACTGGCCCAACACTGGTTCCCCATCGTGTTGCCCTGTGCCTCAGAGAGTTAACACCCAATCATATGTCACTCCCATACACTGGCCCAACACTGGTTCCCCATCGTGTTGCCCTGTGCTTCGAAAAGTCAACACCTAATCATGTGTCACTCCCATACACTGGCCCAACACTGGTTCCCCATCGTGTTGCCCTGTGCTTGAGAGAGTCAACACCCAATCATTATTACCGTGTTGCTCCCTTACACTGGCCCAACAACAGTTTCCAACAGCATGGCTCAGGTCCCACTCTGATCTGCTTCACACCCCGTAGTGTGACTTTCAGCCTTCCAGTCCATCCTCCGATACCGAACCCGGCATGACTACCTAACCACGCTCGTAGCCGTTATCCTTACCAGGCTTCCTACTCGGCAACAAATGTATCGGATCATTACCTCGTTTCGCGATTCCTCCTTAGGACTACTCTAGATGTCCTATCCCTTATAGAAGATTCTCGATCTCACCTGACCAAATTTCCTAAGGTGCTGCTCTAGCTCTTCGACATCTGACCGTCACCTACAGTTCACTAAATTGCTCAAGCCCATGGGCCACTTGCCCTCAACGCGAACCAACTCATTAGTCCTCTGCCACACGGTCCATAGCATCAAATCCGTCACATCGAGCCTTGCACCCATAGCATCAAAGCTACTTAAAGCCTCCCCGAGCTACGATGGTTCCTCTACCATCTTACCAAAGCCATCTTACTTGGTTATCCTTGCCTTGATAACCTTAAGCTCATACCATAAGCCCCACTCCTCAAGACTCTACGTCTCTTACCGCTTAAGAGACTCTTAAACCATCTCATATCTTGAGGCTTCATGATCTTACCCCACAAGATCATACCTCATGGCTCTCACTTAACATTTGAAAGCTCCAACTTTCCATGACAATGGATCCAAATCCATCCTGATTCATTTCACCACCTAGCTCCTCCCAAAGCTTGATTATCAATGATCTCTCAATCCACAACCGACATGTTGAGCCTACCTCAAGCTCTGGCACCCATAACCATAGAGCACCTACCATTACCCTCCAGGTAAATTGAGACCTCTCGTCTCTCTTGCACCTCCTGGATGCATTTAGTCACTACGCCCGGCCTAGCCTTTCCACACGCCTCGCTCGGGCTGCCATGACTTGGAACTATAATTCCTGGGCCTTCACATTGCTTACCATGCCCCTGCCCACTTGGCATCCAAAGTTGGCATTTCTTGCGTGCGCATAGCCCATGGATGTCCTGTTGCCACAATTCACTACGCTCGACCCACACACCTATCATACCCTTCATTGGGTGACCTCCGCGTCTCCCATCAAGGGTCTCGTAACCTTAGGCGTCATCTCGACCCCAAGCATCACAATGGGGGTCTATTCACCTCTCATCTCCCGACCTTAGGCTTCCCACCAGACCCCAAGCGTCATAATGAGAGTTTTTATTGCCCCCTTATCCATTGATCACATGAATGATCACTTGGCCTTTCCCAACTAGGACTTCCAATCCCATGGCTCCCACGCACATATCTATGCATGCCCAACTCCTTTATCCCAAATCTGGATTCGCCTGGATTCCAGCTTGACTCACTTGGGATTTCCATCTCATATAAACACCCGCTAGGGTCCATTTGCCACACACCTATCATTTCTTAGGATATATCCCGTTTCCTCATGAAACCAACTAGGGTCCACTCATACCCTAGGCATGTCCCCTCTGGGATCGCCATAGCAATACAATCACATGACACCATATGCATCCCTCATGCATAACTCAAGCCTGACTCCCCTTTGTGTCTTTCTACAAGCCACCAACATCATGCCTACCCTAGCCGTGATAGGCATATGCTTCACATGCTCGCTCCACCTAGAGCCTCACTAGAAGGAACATTATCTTACTCTCTTTCTGAGCTCGTCATACAACCCGTTGACGACTTCTTTCCTTGGGTTTTGAGCTAATTTCAGCCTTAACTCACCCTAGTTCAAGCACACAACCCTTAGCATACCCCTTTTACGAAAACAACTCCATTTCCTCATACATGCTTGACCATCTCCCCTAACATAGGGGTGCTTCGCTAATCCCTTCTCGGATTAGATATACTTCAGGCTCTCCTTGTCCTATCATGATTCTTATCATGACTTGGCTTTGTGTCCCCACACAAGCCTCAATACTTAAATCACAAGGAAATCTCATCCTTAAAATACTTCACTTTTTTTCTTTAGCACATAGGCTAAGAATGCCTCCAAAAATTCCTTCTTCAATTACCCAAACGATCGTATGTGCCCTGCCGGTAAATCTGTGACCCATTGTTGAGCCTGCCCTTCGAGAGAGAGGGGGGGAAGGTTCAGTACTTGGTTACCTTATTTTAACCATGTAGTACAGCCATGGCTACCAAATGCTGTAGATGCCTCTCTGGATCCTCTTTCCCAAAATAAATAGGAAGCTGGGATAACTTGAATCTCGATTGGACTGGTTGTCTCTAGAGTTCTTCTGATAGGGGAAAACCCTTGGTGGGGGCTTCTCTGGGCGTTGTCATTACTCGTTTCTGCTCCAACACTTCCTTTATAAGCCTTTTAACGCTTGTTGTGTTTAGCATCCCATGCCCTGCATCTTTCCTTTGAGGAGGAGAGAGACAAAGAGCCCTATAATGGGTGCTCTCTACTATTTCTTCATACATTGGGTCTTTTCCCACCTGTCTACTGCTTCTTTTAGGTGGGTTTGCTGGTCTCGAGGCACGATCATTTTGCCTTTATGCCCTAATCCTTATCTCTGCTTGTGCTATTCTTGGGGGCTGACCTCGTGTTCCAGGTCTACTTTCTCTAGCATCTACATGTCCCATGTAGGGATGTGTATATCAGGCATCAGTTTTAGTAGAAGGGTTGCAATCCCTTGCATTCTCCTCATGTTCTCCTCATTATTATTTTGAAGCTCTTTATTCTGATGTCTCAACCCCTCATAGTTCTTCGGAGTCTTTCGTAGTCGACGAGTGGCACTACGAGATGTGCCACTTCGAAGGGTCTTGAGATTCCTCCTGGGGTTGTGACTGGATTCCCTCGGGGAGTCGATGATTATCCCAAGGAGTCCAGCTTTAGAAAAGTGCGGGCCGAGGATGGAGCTTGTCTCCCCTGTCTTGTTACTCTTACCTCGAGATCAGTGATGTGTATTTCTCCTTGCTCCAACCATCCTCAGACTCCAATCTCAACTATAGGATCCTCTTTTAAATTGTTAATCTAATTACTCCCCAATTTAAATACCTGACTGCCCTCCAGTTAAGGTATATGCCCTAAGTGAACTTCTTGCTCCTGATGATGCTCATCTAGTATTGGCTGCGACAGAGGCACTAGGCTAGGCTCCCAGTAGCTTCTGTTTTGGAACAAGTACTTCACCATGTTGGATGGGGCGGGCTTCCCAAGCCGGCCGATTTGGTGTTTCTAGTCATCTTGGCTTTTTGTTAGTTTCCCATAAATGGCACCAAATTGTTGTTATCAAAAATAAAATAATTAGAATTTTTGTGAAGTGGGAAGAACTGCAATAGAAGGTTTCGATATCGGTAGGAGTCGGTCAGCTAAAGGTCACGACGTCCCAAAGAGGTCTTTTCGAAAGGATCCATTTGCTTCCCGAAGGGTCTTTCTGAAAGGATCGATTGATGTCTCTCGAAAAGAAAGTTGAGAGGCTTTCGGAGAGAGATTGGGACCTCTCTCAGAAAGGACTATGAGGCAAGATTTCGGAGAGAGCTTGGGACCTCTCTCGAAAAGGACAATAAGGCCGGCTTTCAGAGAGAGCTTGGGACCTCTCTCAGAAAGGACAATGAGGTAGGCTTTCGGAAAGAACTATGAACAACCAATGAAAAGTCAGAAGGATTGCGGGAGATTTCCACTCGCGATGACCCTCCAATGCTCAAGTCAGCTACTGAGAGAAAACGTATTACCAAAAGAAAACCAAAGATTTTGAAAGAAAAGTTAGGGTGGCCAATGATTACCAAAAGATCCTTATTTGAGTGCTGTAATTTGGCTTTTATAAGGCTTATCGTGATTACAGGTGCTAATGGATCATCTGGGGGCATGTGTTGATTGGTTATGCCTTGTTTTGGAAAGAAAGTTACCCCTTCTTTCTGAAAGGCTTCTTTACGAAAGAAGAGTTCTTTCCGAGAGAAACCCTTTAAAAAAAGCCATGGCCATTCGGAAAGGCCTTTCTGAAAGAACCTCCTTCACTTTTTCGATCATGGGGTACCATTATAACCACATTGGGAATTCCCACGCCTCTTTCCCTCTAGCAAATGCCCAAATCCCTAAAGCATTGCCTCATCTCTAGTCTCATATCTCTCTCTCTCTCTCTCTCTCGCTCTCTCATACTCTTGCCTTTTTCTCATGAATAATACTCCCACCGTCACCGCCTCCATCACCATCGACTCCAACTCCATCGCAGTACCATCGCTGCCTCTATGTTGGTGCCACCTCTAGATCCGTCGCCTCTAGTAGTCATCATCATCGTCTCCAGTCATTGCCTCTAGATTTATTGACTCCACGTCTGTGCAACCTCCAGATCTGCCATGATAAGTTGTTGCCACTGCCACTTCCACTCTTTACCTCCAGGTCCACTGATGCCTCTAGTCGTTGCCTCCAGATCTACTGCCTTTAAGTTGGTGTCCCCTTCAAATTCGTCACTCCAATCGTAGCTGCAGCCACCTACACTTGTTGCTTTTATTCATTGCCTCCAGATTTATAGTCGCCTCCAATCGTTGCCTCTAGATTCCCTGCCTCTACATCGTTGTTGCCTCCAAATCTACTGCTCTAATCGTTACCTCCGCCACCTCCAATTTTCGCCTTTAGATCCGCTACTCTAGTCATCACCTCCACCGCCGCTTGCAATCATTGCCTCCAGATCCGCATAGCGAGAGATTAAATTTATATCATATTTTTGTAAAGTTGTTGATTGGTTCACTGTAGTAGTCATTTCCTTTGCTTAGTTGCTTACTTTTGGTATACTCTTTTATTTTGCTTGTGGTTGATGTGTGTAGTTATATTTTTGAATTTAGTTAAAAATAGTTTTTATAGATTTTCATATTTTGGTTTATCCATGCTTTGAATTATAAAATTTTGATATAGTTATATAAATTTCAAAATTAAGACTCAACCTAATGAAACTAGAAATTTGTATGTCGGTTCTCCACGTTAATGTTCTTTAGCTATATATCTATACTTGTATAAATTGGGGTTTACTATCTTTATTCACTGCCACGAATGGTGTCCACCTTGCCTGTTAATGTCTCTCTTTGAGCAATTAAAGAATATTGTTTAGTTACATAAATTATTGTTTAGTTAAAATATAATTGTTTAGTTACATAAAATATTATAACCAAAACACACTCCAAGAAATCACTTAACATGGACTTGTCTGCTTGAATGCTATTTACTTAACATGATTGAAGCTTTAATAACATAGTTATCTATTTCATAGTTGTTTATTAACTGTATGTGATTTGAAAATACCTTATGTTGATAGATTTGAAAATACCTTAACACCAATGTTGTGTTTCAAAAGCGTAAAAAATTTAGGATGCGTTATCTTTGCTTTTCAATTTTCTGTTTGAGTTTTGAATTCATTTTCAATTTTTTTGTTTTGGTAGTTTATTTTTAGAAAATTGAAAACACATTCTCTTTATCATTTTAAAAAACTATTTCTCAAAACAGAAAACTAGAAAATGTGTTCTCTTTGAAATTTTAAAAATAATTTAAAAATAATATTTTATTAAATGAATTTAATTATTCAAAAAATTAAAACTATTTTAAATTAAATAATAAATAAATTGACTTGAAAAAAAAAATAGAAAGTGGGATCATAATGTGATTATGAATATGAAGCATTAAAATAAAAATTAAAGACGTGAAATGGTGTTGCATAATGTAATTATAAATGATAAGATTGCATCAAAGAATTCAATAACAAGCGGGATCTGATTACAAGTTTTAATACAAATATTAGAAATAAACACAATTCAAAAATTAAAATAATAAAATAAAATTACAGACTCATGTATGAGACCTTTGATACTCATTCCACATTTATGTAACAATTTGATCCCTAACTTGTCCCATTTGAGTTATTTGACTAGTATCAAAATGTATGGCTTCCCATTTTGACTTAACTCCCGCACATAAACAAATACCATATTATCCAATGAATATTTAGTGAATAACCTATCTAAAAAGTCATCATAACAAATAAAGTTATATATTGTGCAACATGTAGTAGGGATTTGTCTTTGCCTACTAAGTGGATAATTAGTTATTAATTTCAAAATGAGAAATCTTGCCTTCAACACTCTAATGCAACGTTCAATTATGTTCCAACATGAGGAATGTCTATAGTTGAAAAGCTCTTTCTTTCCACGCAATCCTCCTCGTCCAACATAATCACGCAGATGATATCTTTGACCTCGAAAATGGGCAAGAAATCCAGGCATGTTTGGAAAAAACTATGATTTAAGATTGTAATACTATAAAAATATTTAATATATCATTTGAAGTATTAGAATATACCTCCCCATGGCATTGGGAAGTTGTTCGAGGGTCTTGTAACTACGTCAATGAATACTCGCGAATCATTAGCAATACCTTCCCATCCAACATGCACAAATATAAATTTCATATCAAAATCCCATGCCAACATCACATTTTGTGTTACATTAGTCT
The DNA here is from genome assembly GCF_014633365.1 of Diospyros lotus. Lineage (NCBI taxonomy): Eukaryota > Viridiplantae > Streptophyta > Magnoliopsida > Ericales > Ebenaceae > Diospyros > Diospyros lotus. The sequence goes on along the minus strand of NC_068346.1, from coordinate 28,523,028 downwards.
TCCTTCTAGATGTTTGTCGTGATGTAGGTACCCAAGCTGCAACATGCGTTCCATCTATTACACCTATACAATCCTTAAAGAAAGGATATTTGCATAAGAGACGCTCATAAGGTCCATTTTGATTTGTAAGGGAGATTATCTCTATGCCCAGTGAACAAACAACCCGTAAAAAGTGCTTAAACCATTTGTGGTTTGTGTTGTTGGAATCCTGAAATCTATCGCCAATAATACTATATCTTGTAGTGTGCCCTATAATTATCAGAAACATAGCAACACATTCCTTGACGCTAACTTTTTTCCCATATGTCAATAGCTTTTTATGTTTCAAAGTATCACAAAAATTCATGAAAACATGTTTTTGCATCCAAAAATTACAATGACACATGTTTGGATGTCCATTTAAAATTTCAAGCATGTACATTTTTCTAATAAGCAATGATGTTCTACAAAGTGTCATGTCGATAACTATTCGTTTATTGGCAACAAAATAACTAAGCATTAGTATATCACCAATAGATGCATCCAAATCATCTTCTATAAATAAAAAATCATCACTCAAATCTTCATTAGTCTAATTTTGAACCCAACTTGATTCAGTAGACATCCCTCTACACAAATATATTTTTAATTAACGTTATTATCTACATCAATCATCATTTTATATACTACTCAAACAACATTATTTATGAAAACTCCAACACATCGATTAAAATAGAATAAGCAAGCATTTTTTTAGAAGTATAACATCAAAGTACTAAAAGAACACAATAGTCCAAGCTAGTGGAAAACACGCAACAGACCAAAATATCTAGTAAATCAAAGAAGATTCAAGATAGGTCCTCTCCATAAATGACATCTTAAAATCTGGATCCTTAAAAGCCTTTATTGCTTTCATATAATCTTCATTAGACACTTCTTCCATACTATTTAAGATGTCTAGACAAACCTTAGTTGAATACGGATTTGAATTGTTGGCTTTAGAATTGCTGGATTGAATAGATGATTTTCCTTGCATGCATGCAAACTTTTCTTTCAGGTAAAACATCCTAAGTTCAGTTTATTCATTTCTCATATTGTCTGTAGATGACCACTGAGCTATACAAGCCTCAAGTTTTTCACCTTTACTGGTCTTGGATTCCTTGCGTCGTCATTTTCATGAGGACTACTTGTAACCTCATCATATTTATCATCATTTTGTTGCACGCGTATATGCACTTCCCTGTTCAAAAAATCATCTTCTAGTTGCCTTTCTTCCTCTGATGTTGGAGGAAGCTGAGTGGAAGCATTGCCTAAACCTCCAGTGGCTGTAGTCCCACCAAATATCTCTCCAAGAACTGTATAATGCTTACATCCTTGCTTCTTGATATTTTGTACTCAGCCTTGTTTATCTACATTCATGAAAATAAGCCACATGAATATATTGTATATAGAAAAATAATATAATGTCAAATAAAAAATGGTGAAAATACCGTAAAAAAGTGTTGCCAAACTTCCTCTATAGCATCAAGTTTGTTGATATTTGGATCCTATGTAACACGTTTATGCCCTACCAGTTCAGCGAAAAAGCGATGCACTTTACGTAAACGGTTCCAATTACTATCTATCCCACAATCCATTTTTGTGAGACCAATCATGTCTTGATTGATCTTGCCCCAATCGTCTTTCGTGAATGTAGAGCATTGCAATTTTCCTGCTTTCACATTGTTATAAAGTATCCCGATAAAAGCATATTCATTCTCATCGGGCCATGACATTGGTTCCTTAGTCTTACCTCTGTGACCACCCATGTTCTCTATTCAAGACACACAATAAATATCAACCACTTAACCAAGTGCAAATCAAAAAATTCAAAATTCTTTATTTGTCCCACCCATGTTCTTTTTTTTTTGATAATTTACTCAAACAAAAACAATATCCAAATACGCGATCATGTTCTACAAGCATGATCATTTGAAGGAGATTGGATGGAAAAGGGTTCCATAAATATCTTTCCGTTCCATTATTAATTAGCCTTCCAAACAAAGAAAATATGTCTCCATCCCATTCCATCCAATTCCATTATTTTCTACCATCCCGAACACACCAATGACTTTGAAGAATAAATGCATTAATTACATGAAATGACACTAAGAGCAAAATTCCTTTAACAATTAATAGGATGGTTGTCAATATCTTTAACATTTGAAGATGAAAATCGCATGACAAAACACAAAGGCAATCAAACAAAACCACTGGACATTTTATGCGATTCACCAGCTTTTGCCTTCATCCATCACTACACAGGAAAAAAGGCGTGCAAATAATGTGTTATAAAGATAACCCCTATTTGCTTGCTAGAAATATGTTTAGTACTAAAATCAAACTTAACCAAAACAATCTCTTGGATTTATTCATGCGTACTATATAGAATTACAGTTTAAGTATACCATGGAGAAAGGATGTAATACCCCATATTTTCATGAGGTTGCTATGTATTTTAAGTAAGTTTAAAATACTGAAAAGTTGGTTTGATAGTAAAATAAATTGTCGAATCAGCTGCAGGAAGTGCCCTGGAGCTTATATTGTAGTGGCCCACTCCCGGATAGTCCCGTTAGCATAGGATATCCGAAAGGAGGTCATCACAAGGGTGATATAGAACAATAACATACAACACCATAATACTATCCTTAGATAAATTCAATAGAAGCTAACATGAAGGTTTACAACATCTTGGACCATAGTCTACACAAAATGAAATACAAGGGCACTAACAAATTTTACAACATAAAATTTCCTCACACATGCCCTCATCACAAACACTAACATGGACCATCTAGTTTGGAAGGTCTCTATACACCTCTAACCCTGGGCTTTAGCCCCACTGGGCTCGCCCTCAACCTCTACTTTACATTTGCTTGGAATGACACGAGAGTAAACAAGGTGAGCCACGAGGCTCAGCAAGTATATCTATAAAGCATGAAGATATAGAATCAAAGGCATGGATAATCAAGATAGAGTAAACAACAACTCTATGAGAAGATATTAGTATAACACAACTCATAAGTTTTCCATTTACGTCAATTTTCCATGCTATGATTATTATACATATCATGTAGTCATTTCCATGCTTATGCACATGCACCAACAGTAAGGAATTTTCCACATAATTCCCAAGGCTCCCACAACCAATATATCCATGTATCATGAAAATACATCAACAAGAAATAACAATTTGAGCCTTGCCTACTCAGTTGATGGCCACCTCACCCGCATTAGGTGCTTATAGGATATCCTTTTCTCACCCACGGACATAGTCGTCGCGTAAAATAATAGGTGCGCAAATTAGTATAATCATGCATCACATATGCATATCCCAATTTCATATCAATCCTTAATGATTAAGAAAAATCTCAAATCATGCTTATCATGTACAATTAAATAAATTAAGGTGTGCACTATCTCATGATCACATGGTAAATTTTAATACATTTATTTACTCATACTTATAGAAATGCCAACCAATATTTACTGTATATTTTTACCCCAACAACAACCACAAGGAACCAAAATTTATACATGCAAGAAACACCTAATCTTGCATGACAGTAGACCCTAATCAAGAAATGTCATTCCTTAAGAAATGTAGGGTGACACAAAATCCTATTTAGATTTTTAACAACGTTCATAAAGAAAACCATTTAATACTGCAAGATTTAATGAAATAAGGAGAATAAAACCCTTTTATCCAAAAATGAGGGTTATCATGAATAATTCAAAAAACAAAATGGAAGGAAATAGACAAAAATCATAATTTTAAACATAGGAAGGATAGACTACATAGGAAGAATTGAATAACAACATTTTTCAAAAATTTCTAGATTTCAAGCATATTTTCAAAAATTCGATTCGGGCTCAATATTTGGTCAAATTCCACAAAAAATATATCAAATCAAATCCTAATGAGTCTAGTTTCTGTAACAACAACTGGATTTGAAATCGGAAATAACCACAAGGAGATATTCCATAAGAACCGAAACAAGGCAGAATTCATAACAGTAATTTACAGAATTCTAGATAGAATTAAACAAGGTTGTTATGGGTTCAAATCATAACCAAAAATTTTAAATCTTATACCAAATTGAAGCCTATGGTGTTTAGTTTATATAAAAATAAATGGATCACAATTCGGATATAACCACAGAGCGTTATACCCGAAAAACCGAAGCAAGAACAAATTATCCAAAAACAGAGCAGAAATTTCCAGATTCTGGTCAAGAATTAACAAGGCTTATGTAGGAACAAAACATAGCCAAAACTTCTAAAAAAATTAAAAAATAAATATTATCGAGTCTAGTTTACACAAAAAGAAACAGATCTTGAATCGGATATAACCACAGAGACTTATACCCTAAAGAGTACAACAAGGTCAGTTTATTGGAAAGCAGTTAAATTTCCAGATCTTAGTAGGGATTTACAAGGCTCTCACGGGCTCAAATATTAGTAAAAAAATTCGATTCTTGTGTCTAAAATGAAGCTTAAGATGTCTAGTTTACAACCCAACAAACGGATCTCAATTTGGATATAAGAACAAGGAGTTATAGGCCAAAGAACATAGCATGGTCAGTGAATCCGAAAATAAGAATTTAAGAGCAACAACTTAAAAATGAAGGAAACAAGCCTTCTAAGATGGAAACAAGGTTGAAGAACTTGCATTAAAAGATAAACAAGAGAAGAAGAACTTGCACAATCATAAGGAGAAGAAGAAGAAGATCTTGCATATGAAACAAGAAGGAAGAGAACTTGCCTTAGATGGTTGCAAATCTAAAGAGATGAAGACACCCCTTCAAATTGGAAATTCTCCACTTGAAGCTCCAATGAAGAATAACAATGGAGGAAGAAGAGACAATCGGGAGAGGGAGAAGGGGGCAAGAAAGTAAGAAGGAAGAAAAAGAGGGGAAATGGGGGAGACTTGTCTCCCAATTCTCTCCAATCCATCTTTCTTTTGGTTTTCCCTAATTTGCCCCTCATACTAACACACACAATTCTAATATCTCTTACCCTTTTTGGTCATTTTTCTATTTTCTTAATCTTTTCCTTTTTTAATTAAGATATCATTCTCTATGCCCATGGCCCAAGCCCAAGTCCAAATATATGGCGTAATCCAACTAAGGCCCAATGGACTTTTCTTGAAATTTGGGCTCAACTCAATTCATTTACACTTAAAATTTGAATACTTATCAATGGCCTATTTCAAATAAATTCCAAACCCATTTAGCCCACAACTTTGAGGCTTTTCCACACACTTTATTTATACTCACAAAGACATTGATCCACCTACATTTATCTACCCACAAAAATATTATTTTCATTAATTTGCCCCATTACCAATGCATATAATATTTCAACAATTAATTAATAAAGGCAACAACTCTAATGTGCAAACTAAAATATTCATAACACCTAAACCCACTAACGGGTCGTTACATATATACCTAAGGATAAAGGTATGGCATTGACGAGTGTCTCGAGGCAAGATTTATGACACCGAAACAAATCAAATCTGGGATGATTTTTGGTACAACTAAGTTATAGCCTGAAAGACTGAATGATTATAAGGGACCTCCAAGAAGTCAACGGAATCCTGAGGAGGCTTCTATTTTATGTAAGGATCAACCTTTAAGTGGTTTCCGGATGAAACAAAAGGGTTTGCGATCAAAACATGCATTTGGGGCCTAAGAGTAATTTTGATTCTAGTAAAAAAGGGTTGAAAATGATATTTTTACCAAATTTGTTGGCCAAATTGAGAAGAATTGGACTTAGGAGTTCATGTGGTAAAATATCAAAGTTCGGGGACTTGAAATCAAGGCCAAAATGGCATTTGGAAGGAGCTTGGGGTATTAGTGTAAATAAATCCCTTTGGATTTCAAATTTTATTCCAATGTGACTTTGGATTACTTTGGATTTCAAAATCCATTAAATTCTAGCTTTGGATTTGAAAACCCATTCTAATATAGCTTTGAGTCTTTGGAGTCCAAAGCTTATCTTGAGACAAGTGGCAACGCATGATTAGTCTAGGAAATCTATAAATAAGGCCCATGGGTTGTTCTCAAACCATTCCAAATGAATTTGAGGTTTGAGGGATTCTAAGGTGAGATTCTTACTCTTGAGAGAGGGGAGGAAATTTTGCAAAAAGAAAGGAAGAAATCAGAGAAGAAGCGAGAGAGAATGAGCCTCGTCGGAGTTTGAGGTCTTCGCCAAACTTCATCCCAAACAATTAGAAAAAGGTCGAGGTAAGTCCCGTTTTTTTAATAATCATGTATAGGTGGAAGAGAGGGACCCGTAGGTTCAAATAAGGGTCGAATCGGAGTGAAAATAAGGAAGTTATGGCAAAAAAAACCAAAAAGAGATGAAGCTGTCTAAAACAGAGGGGCGGGGAGTGAGATATATGCGCCGGGAAGTGGCTGCACGTGAAGGCGCATGGGCCACCTTCCCAGGGAGCGTGAGGGGCCCTCTTATCTTGAAATTTTCTAGTTTTATCCCTAATTTAATGCCCTTCAACCCTATGTAAAAATATTAGAGGTTAAGTTTATCGAAACTTGTGTTTTTTTACAGAAGCCTAGCCCATTTGCTGTGAAATTATAACTTTCAAAGATAAACCTTCAAGGTGAGACTCCTATACTCCAAATCCTACTTTTTTTTCTCTTATGTGAGACTCCTATACTCCAAATCCTATTTTTTATTCTCTTATGTGAGACTGCAATACTCCAAATTCTATTTTTTGTTATCTTATGTAAGACTCCTAAACTCCAAATCCTATATTTTTCTCTTACATGAGACTTCTGATATTTTGCTCTTGTGTTTGGTTTTGATGATGAAAAACCAAACCAATTTATTCCCTAAGATGGAGATTTGCACAAACAAGCTTCAAGATCTAAAAGAATCTCCTAAATGATTTCACCAAATTGGTTTTGAATAATTGGATAGTGGATGTTTTTACCTTTAATATAATTTTTCTAAGTCTAGAATATTAGTGCATTATAAGGAGACATAAGAAAATGTTTTCATTTTGAAAAACTATCTCCCGATATTTTGATAGCTAGTATTCATTATTGTTAAAACGATTTTTATTGAATTTTTCAATAAATATAAGGTATGTATTTTGAGAGTGGAAAATTTGCTAAATCCCAAGTTTGTACTAAAATCAAAATTCTATTTTCTTATGGTTATGGATTTTGATTTTTTAATATTTTTATTGAATCCAAATAGGGGTACTTTCTTATTTATATTTATGTATTAAAGTAAACGGAAAGTAAAATATAAATTAATGTAAATGCAAATATGTTGTAATGTATTGTATCTTCAAAGTCTTCATCTGTTGACTACATGCTTTCAATCTGTCAACTATGTATTTCCTTTTGTTGACTAAGCCTTAGGCTCTGTCGACTATCTCCTTCAATCTATCGACTATATGCCTAGCATCTATCAACTGTGTTTTGATTTGCCGACTATCCTTATGGTTTTATTGACAACATAATTTAATCTGTTGACTATCAGTGTGTATTTTAGAAGCAATTTTCTTCATATTTTTAATCTGTTGACTAACCTATTTAATTTGTCGACAATTTGTGTCTCTGATAGTCTCCAATGGCTAGTTTATCATTCTCTAACGACTAAAAAATGGCTAGTTTCGGGTAAAACATTTGGGAAGCCTATAAATACAAATAAAGGAGATCAAGAAGAGGCCAATGGACGAGAATGAAATAATTTGAGCTTACAATTATTCTCATTTGTCTTTACATCAACTATACTTCATTTTTCTCTCTTTAAGACTTTAATCTTTATTTGTATCAATTCATTCAAGCCTTGTTTGTATTTTGAGAGACATTGTAACTAAGAGATTTATCTCTTAGATCCTCTCTTTACTATACACTTATTGTATTTCCTAGCTTGTTGTGCTAGAGGACTTGCTCTTTGAAGCAAGGGGTTGTAATACCTAGCTAGGTGCTAGAGGGCTTGCTTGTATAAGCAAGACATTTGTAATTTCCTAGTCTTGGACTAGAGGGCTTACTTGGTTAAGTAGGAAGATTTTTAGTGGATTGGTTGAAAAATCCTTAGTGAGAAACTAAGGTTGTGGACTAAGCTTGGTTAACTCAAATGTAACACCTGGTGGTATTGGTGTAAGAAAATATGAAAGGTTGATAGAAACTTCTGAAAATGTGCCCTTGAGAAAAGTGGATCTATGGGAATAAAGAAGCCCTCGAGAAGGAGCATTTTGGTAAATTGGGTAGCGGGATCCAATGAAGGCTAATTGGGAAATTTGGAGTTTATTCCTTTGTTGGAATGAGAATTTGTTTGGAATTATTCTCATTTGTGTAATTTAATGGAATTGTTAATTCCTAAAGGTATTTTGGTATTTTGGTAATTTGGAGTATAATTCCATGAGGGAATTTAATTATTAAAGAGGTAAAATAATTATAGTTTATTAATATGTGAGAAGTAATTTATTTTTCCCTAAATTGGAGATTAAATGTGGTGGAAAATTGGATGTCTTGGATTAATGCTTGGAAGACAAGATTAGTGTCTAGAGATGACACTTGGCAAAGTCTTGTTCAAGTAAAATGGTGGGATTAAGTAAATCCAAATATTAATGAAAATTAGTCATTCATGTAATGATGGTGTTGGAATAAAGAAATTCCAAATGAAATGATAAATTGTCACCCATTAATGGTTGAAAAATGTGAGATTTAAATAAATAGGAAATATGAGTGAAATTAGTCACTCTCTTGTGATGGCTTGAAAATAGTCACTTAAAATAAATAGAAAATAAATTCTATTTTGGGATAAGCTTATCTTGATGAACCCAAAGGCTTGGATTTAAGATGAGAAGAGCACATGGATTATGCTTTCTTGTGTGGTTAAGATCTTGTCTTGGAAAGTGAATGAGATCCAAGGGAGGATATTAAGTAAGATCTAATGCCATGGATTGTGTTTATTTGGAAGGTGAGGATTTATTCTCATAAGATAATCCAATGGCTAGGAGTGGGTTTTGAAGTTATTAGATATATAAGGGCAAGGTCTCTTCCAATTTGAGAAAGAATGGAAGATAAAGGGAAAGAAGAAGAAGAAGAAGAAGAGTTGTCTTCCAAGAAGAGAAATGAGAAGAAGAGGAGAAAGGTAAGGAAAGATCATGTTTTTAGCCATTTAAAGGTTAGATTTTTTTTCTCTTTATTTCTGCTTTAGTAATATAGATATATGTTGTTCAAGGATCTCTTAAGGAGAAGAGTTGGAAATGAAGCTAGGAAGTTCTTGAAGCTTCAAAGAGTGGAAAAAGGTAAGGGATGGCCCCATGTGGAGGTGGCCTTGCAAGTGGGTAAATATGTTTGATAAAATTTTTATGTAGTATTTGCATGTAGTGGTTAACACTTGCATGATGTGAGTTCTAGTGGACCTATGGCCATATGGAGGACTAGTGTTGTGGGAGGGGTAGGTTGATGCCTCAAACCTTGGTGGGTTGTGAGGATGAAAGGACCTAGCCTCATTTGCATGCATTTGGCATACATAATCATAGTTATATTGATATTTACATGCATTGCACCCTTACTGAGCTTTATGACTCATGAGATTTTCACTCTCACCTTGTATGACTTTTATGTGCCAAGAGAAAAGAGGAGTTGCAAGTTTGAAGTTTGGAAGCTTTTGTTGGATTTTTGTTAGTTTATAGCTCATGGAAGCCTAAAGCATGTATTGTAATTTACTTTGTTAGTAATGGCTTAATGAAGCTTAAGGGCATGGGGTGTATTTTATTTTGATGATTGTTGTGTAAGCATCAAGAGGGTTGTGTAAGCCTCATTTGTGGAATGAAAATGAAATTTTGATGTATGTTTGATGTTTCCTCTTGGTGTTGGAAATGGAGGAAATGTTGAATATTTTTATGTTAATTGGGGTATTTATTTTTTGTGAAAAATTTGGATTAAGAAGCCAAAAGTAAAAGAAAAAAAAAAAAGGGTGAAAAAGCAGCTGCCAGCAGTAGGGCCACCAAGTGGCCTGCAGGGGGCCACGGTGGGCAACAGGCATGCAGGAAGGCACATGGTAGGCGCGGGCATGAGATGACGCGAGGGCAAGAGGGCGCGGGCGTGAGGCCAGCCTATGCTGCCAGTGCCCCATTGGGCCTTGTGTAGGCCGGGGCACGCCAGTAGGCCTGTCAGTCAATTTTTCTTAATTTTTTTAAAAATTTGGGATTTTAGGGGAATTTCTAGATTAATTTTGGGTCCTGGAGGAATTTTTAAAATAAAGAAATTTTTCAGGCATTTTTGGAGATAAATGCTGAATTTTTGGAAAATTAAAAATTATGAGTTTTCTTTGAAATTGGGAAAATCAATGGGTTATTTTGGAATTTTAAATTTTATGGAGCTCGATGAATATTGGAAAAGATGAAGAAATAAAAATGGTGATTGGGCAATTTAAATGGAAATTAATTAGCCAAGTGTGGTGTTGTTAAAGCCCAAGTTTGCTAGTTGATCCTGGAGTGGAGGGAAGGGAAGGACGAAGCCTAGTTCCCACCTAGGGCATTTCATGTTGAAACATAGTCCACTTTTCACAAATAGCCGGGCATGTGAGCAGTTTGGATGATTGTTCATAAGTGACACTCGTAAGTGGGAGCGGGGTGTCACACCGAACCACTATAAATCTTGGTGTTCTTGTGTGCTTGTGTTCTTTAAATTCTCTTTATTATCAAGCGCCTATTCATTCCTCACTTGTTTCATATATCAATCTTTCATTATATTCTTATTTGTTTTGAAAAAGATTTCAAGGTTTTCAAGTTATTTTTAAAATAACCAATTCACCCCCCCTCTTGGTGTGTGCCATAGCACCTCCCGGTCTATCAACTTCTATTGCATGAAACGTGTTTTGTGAGAATCTTGTACGCAAAATTCTATTGTTCTCTTATGTAAGATCATGTTGCATATGTGAAATGTGTTTTCTTGAAAATATATGTTGTTGGCTTTTAACTATTGCATTTATAAAATTCGTGTGACCATACTATTATACCTATTTGTTGTTAGTCGAGGGAAAAAGTTTGGATATCCTTCGAGAGGTGCTATGCATGCTTGCATGAGTTCTATGAGGTCGGGCCAGGGTGGTATGGTTAAGGACCTGTCAAGAGGCACTATGCGTGCACTATTGAGAAAGCCCTCGTTGGAGGAGGCTGACATGTTCACAAGAAACTTTAGAGTAGTCCTCGTTGTTTCCTCATACATTTTATACCTGTTCATGCATTGATATAAATTATTTTTGGAGTTCTCACTAGAAGATTCATCTTCTAATTGGACTATGTCCTTGGAATATTCAAATGTTCTAGGTTCGCTAAGGGGCTCTAAGGGAAAAGGGATAGATGAAGATTAAGTTTATCTGTTGTATGTAGCATGTTTTAGTAAGCCTTTGATTCTATACAAACCTATGCAAACTTTAGTATGTTTGTGGTTATGTTTGAGGCATTTGATTATCGCTTTCGAGAGATGATATCTATGTAATACATTTTGTAGACGTCTTGAACGGTTTCTCATATGATAAATAAAACATTATGGTTATGTACCATATTAGGTTCATCTAGCTTCCACATTTGAAATTTTAACATCTGTCTTAGGTATTCGATTATTGGGTTTGTTAAGCTGAGAAGGTGAAAATTAGGGTTTTTGGAAATTTGTGTGATGTATGTCAGCAATTGAGGTATGGAAAATTTTTTATATTCATGAAATCCTAAGTTATAACACACCTGAAAAATTTGGGTGTTATAAAGGATTTCTCTGATGCTCAAATGAAACTAACTTCCAAGGCCATCATTATCAAAAGATTTGCTTCTTAGAAAGGATAAGTAAAGAAATGCCAAGAGTCACATTTGAAGTGTGTGTGTGTGTGGAGGGGCGGGGGGGGGGGGGATTTAAATGTACCAATTACATAGACATAGTGATGAAGATGACATCATTTCAAATTAAACTATATCCTCAACCGTACCCATACTTATTACCTACCTTTTGTCTATTATGTCAATGTGTGTTTAGTTAGTGTTATGTCAGTATGTGAGGACATTTTTTCAAGTGGAGAAGAGGAAAATATTAAGAGGTAAAAATCATGCCAATCACATATTTTAAGGGGCACAAATACATACCTTCATAGCTAAGTGTTCAAATACAATTGGGAACAATTGCATATAGCTGTTGGCTAATAACAACTATATGCAAATTTTTATATGCAGCTATAAGTAGTAAATAATATTGAAGTTGAATATCTTAAAGAACGAACAAAATGGCATAGGTTCCATGATACATTCAAAGAACAATTGAATATGTTGATTAATGGCTATTTCAATCCAAGGAGTATAACATGTTGGGAACTAAAAACAAAATAAGGAAGAAAATGTAGAGAATTAAAGATAATAAAAGCATGACAAGTACAAAGTCAATGCCTAACCCACAGATTGATTAATAACAAGTATAATTTTTGCCCCTTTCATTATATTGATTAATTCTTTATTCTTTTTCTTTTTTGATAAGCATAAAGTATGTTCAACACAAATTTAGTAATGATCTTCATTTTTTTCTTCTCTATTTCCCTTCCTTGATTTTCTGTAACGACCAGGGTCCACATAGCAACGTATTGTCCGGTTCAGGTCGCAACCAATCCCCGGTTTTATCGCTCTAGGATTTAATTCCAAAACGCGCGTCACTATGTAGAACACCCTCCGCACTTATATGCCCAGTTCCCCCCCTTTGCATGGCCGATGTGGGATTCGCCTAAGGTGCTTATACGCACCCCTCCTTGGGACTCAGCGTCCTCGCTGAGGTTTGCCCCACCACCGCACTCAGAGGCTCGGGGGTCGGCTCTGATACCATTATGTAACGGCCGGGGTCCACATAGCAACGTATTGTCCGGTTCAGGTAGCAACCAATCCCCGATTTTATTGCTCTAGGATTTAATCCCAAAACGCGCGTCACTATGTAGAACACCCTTCGCACTTATATGCCCAGTTCCCCCCCCCCTTGCATGGCCGATGTGGGATTCGCCTAAGGTGCTTACACGAATACTGTAACACCCCCTCTCCTAGAACTGCCCGAGAAGAGGTGCTACTAGAGATAATAAAATAAATTGACTGATAAACTGAAATCTGATACCAAAATGAACATCTCAGTCAACTGAAATAAAACTCTGAGTTAATAACTGAAAACCATAAATTACATCTAAGGGAAAATCCTTAAACTGGAATATAAAATAAATCTAAACTGACCAAGCATTAACTAATAAACTAACAACTCCCAGACATCTTTGGTCTTGAGCGGCTCCACGTACACACACTACTGGACACTACAACTAGGCCCCACATCTGGTACTCCCCCACTAGGACCTGGAATGGTGAAGAGTACAAGGTGAGCTACAAAGCTCAGCAAGTAATAAACTGGAAAGAATAACTGAAGCTGAATCGAAGAATATCGATACTGATAAAAATACTTACTGAACTTGTACTGAGAGATATAATAATCACTGTATGGCATTTATAAGATGTAATGCACATAACTGTAAACTAAATGCAGGTATGCAACTTTGGCTCATAGGCCCACATAACTGTAACATATACCTGACTGATCTGAGTCCTGCAAACATAGAAACTGTAAGCACATACTTTGGGCAATATGCCCCTAGCTCCCTGGTTGACATCAGGCGAGCAACTCATAACTGAGATATAATTGAACTGATACTAGTGGGATCCCCGCGGACAAGCCGCTTGGCGCGCATAATGCAATGCTCATATAAATGCTGGCACACGATATGTAGTGCTCCACATAAAGTCATGCTCAATGCTCATACAAATATGTATGCACATAATCTCACAAAATAATGCTGATTATGTCATAATTAACTGCTAAACATGGTATATGATTTTTATCAACTATATTGAGATTCAAATATTCTGAAATTTCTGAGTATAGGCATGGCATATTGGATTTTATCATATCTTGGCATAAAAATTCAATATTTGAATAATTGAATATTTATATTTAATTTGAGACTTGCATCAAGAATTTATTGGAAGCTATTTGGATGCTATATGATACTGTTTGGGATGATTGAGAAAGTCTAAGGAGCTATTGGAATGGGAAACAGCTCATCCGAATCAAGAAAATGAATTACAACATGGTCATTCGAATGGCAGAAGGCTCATTTGAATGACAAAGGCTCATTCGAATGACAGAGGCATTATTCGAATGATATACGATGTATAACAAAGGCTATTCGGATCTGATCAAGGACTCATTCGAATGACTTCCAAATTCATTCGAATCGATTTTGGAATTTTCCAACTTTTGAACTGGCAAAAACTGACTCATTTGAATGCAACAATAACTTTATTCGAATCAATTTATGGATCATTCGAATGACAAGAAGGCTCATTCGAATGCTAGACTATACAAAGCAGCAGCTTATGACTGGAACATTATAAGAGAAAAGCTTACGATAGCACTGAGAATTCATTCAAATGTCTCAAAACTTATTCGAATGACACAACACTCATTCGAATGACTGGAGTCTCAACAGAAACAAACTTACGATAACAGAGACGATACTTTGATTTAAAAACTTAACATTACTACACCATTCCGAAAGAAATCTTGAGAGATCAATCCTAATTGATATATTAACAACTTTAGGGATGATTTACTGATAATAACTAATGAGAACATTGCAAGGAACATGCATGAACTGGCTGGTACGCACTGTAATGCATATATACGTATACATAATCATAAACATACCATTTGATTAAACTGGAAACCCAAAGCAAAGGACCTTGGTATTCGGAGATCACTGTTAATATGATTTGACGATCATATTTAAAAGATTAACTATCAAGAATCACACGATCTTCTTCATGCACTCACTGTTCTACGTATATATATATATATACATACATACTGGAACTGATATAATTACGAAACTCAATGTAGGACTGGAATAACTGAGAACGAACTTACTTGAATCTGTAATGAAAGGAATTACAGATATGATACTTGCCTTGATATTGATTGGATCAATGCTTTCAATGAAGATCCCCTTATGCCAAGACACTGATGCAACTTCTTCCTTCTTCTGTTCTTCACGCGGCATGAAGAAAGGCTAATGAGGCTATACATATATACATATGTCTATAGGAAACCTAATGCCCTTCTCTCACTCTCCTACTTGAACTTGGATTCCTTCTCCTACCTTATCTTGGAGACTTCCAACTCACGTGCACGCTCGGTTTCCCTCAATTCCCTTAATTACAATAACTCCATTTAATAATTAAATGCTAATATCAAATCCTTAAATGACCAACATGTCCTTGCATTTAATCTTCACAATAATTAAATATAATTAAATGCTATTTTCTCAATTAAAATCTCTAAATTGCCACCTTGAAAATTAAATGGCAAATTCTCTTAATTAATTACTTCAACAATTAATAAACTAATTCTGAATAAATACTAGGCCCTCTAATGGCTCGTTACATTTTCTTTTCTTTTTTTTTTTCCCTTTGCACAAAGTATGTTCAATATCCAATTCCCTAGAAATGTGAATAGCAAAACTTAAAATTTATTAAAGAAGTAAAAATTTCTATCAAATAGATGTCATAACATATTCCAAAGTGTGCCCTATAGAGCTCCCATGTTTTAACTATATGCTGCAATGCAATGTAACAGAGAAAGGTCCAACGATCAAAACTGAAAAATCAACACCCCTAGATGCTTGATGTTCAACTTTTCTATCCTTAACATCAACACCACCTAGATGCCTAATGATTAGAACAAATTGAGAAGTAAAGCTCTCATTTATCATAAGTGATAGGAGAACCCAATATATATAAAACAACCAAATCTCACTATTGATCAAATAGTTCAATTTTTTTATGAGTCCATTCTTTATTATTCCGTGAATTTGTAGTCTGAATCCATAGGGTTCATCTTCTCTCAAGAAAAAACAAAGCAAAACTCAAAATAACCAGGCTACGATCAGGACTAAAAAATCGCGCATAAGATACAAATCACAAATATCTAAAGATCCAACGATCAAAACTAAAAAATCACGCATAAGATGCAAATCGCGAATATCCAATTGTACATAATATACAAATTGCGAATATCCAAAGATTTAAGCTTAAACCCCCGGCCAGATACAAATCGCACATACATATGTATATATATCATGGATTTGTGCTCAAAATAGTTGATAATCAGACTAAAAGACTTACCTCCTTCTAGGTCAAGGCCACTTTCATAGTGAAAATATGATCGAAGGCGATGGATCTAGTCTTGAAGAGAGGAAGACAAGGAAGCAGCAACGACGAATCTGGTTGGCAGCAGTGATGACCTTGAAGGGAAGAAGAGAATGAAGCGGTGGTGGTAGATCTGGCTTGAAGAGAGGAAGAGAAGGAAGGAAACAGTGGCCGGTGGTGATGGCATGAAAAGAAGGAAGAAATGAAGAGGGGAAGAGGTGAAGAGAATATCAAAACACAAAAATGCACCCTGTTTTTGGTGTTTTGAGGTGGGGGTTTGTTTTGGATGAAAACACCCAAAACAACTTTTTGTTGTTTTTGGTTTTCTTTATAATTGTTTTCTTGTTTTCGAAAATACATTTTTAAAAATAACAAAGAGAACGCGTTTTCATTATTTTAGAAAAGTAAAAACTAAAAAGGACTTGAAAATGACAAAGAGAACGCAGTCTTATAGTTCGTACTATGAGTGTTCACATTTATTGGAGTATTTGTGATTTTACAGTTCTTTCTATGAAATATTCAAATTGGTTGGAGTATGAAGGTGGTGCTTATTGGTGATACATTTACTTTTGATCATTAATTGGATGTGTTTTGTTATTTTAATTCTTAGTGGATGATATGTCTTGTATAAAAGAATATGTCAGGTGGATCATCATATAGTCGGGCCATGCGAAGTCGTCAACTCAGAGAGAGTGATAGCGAGGACCACATGCATACACCCATTGGTACACCCTCCACCCCATCTTTAGCCTATTCATCATTTTGCTAGTTGAACCCCTCCCAATCATTTATTTTTGTAGGGGGACATTCATTTCCGTTCGACATTGGATTTGATTCCCATAGCCCACAAACACCCCACCCCAGCACTGTCGGATCCAAGCCTTCTTCGTTATTGCCACCTGAAGTCGGGGGGATCATTCACGTCCACTACTACCCCTCAATACCATCCAATGATATAACCATTGGGTTCCTCATAAGTATTCCTTATTTACTAATCATTTTTAGCTTCAACAAAAGAAGTTTCATTTTTACATATGAGTTCACAAACTAATGTGTACTTCAACAAGTTAGATAACATTTATTGAAAATAAGACATTACACAAATAATCCAATCTATGTTTTAAAGGCTATACACAAGTTGAAAAAAGATAGACCTTGCTATGAGAGAGATGTGGTTTGGTGAGTTTAAGGTAATATATTAGCTTTTAAATAAGTATACTGTCTTTGAAACTATAGCATTATGTGTCATTTTATTTATTTATATTGTTACAACATTTTTATGAACTTTACTTTGTCTTAATATTATAGAAGAAGTGGTATTGGGAGCTTAAAAACAAACATCAAATAAGGAAAAACTTTGAGAAGATGACCTTAGATCGTATGATTGACATTATGTTTAATGTGAGAAATGGTTTAACAAAACAACCAAGTTGGATGTCTCCTGAAGTATTCGAAGATTAAAGGAGTATTGGAATACTCCACAATTTAAAAACAAGTCTGAAAAGCCAAAGAAAAATAGGGCCTTGGAAGTTGGAGGTATTATGCACACATGTGACTCCATACCTATGTCAGAGCAAAAGAAGAGATCGGTAATATTTGATTTTTTTATTATTTTTATTTCACTTAATTACTTTTCTAAAATAAGTATCGTTGCATAACCAGCTTTATTTTTTTGCCTTTCAGACTATGCAACTTGGTCGGCCACCCACACAGGCTGAGTTATTCCTCACCACAGATAAAAGAAAGGATAATTTGAGATTAGTCAATATGAGGTCCGAGAAAACTTATGTAAGTATACATTAGTTGTGTATTTTAAATCTTAATATGCTTAATTAGCCTATTAATAATACAAATTGTTCTATGTATCCATGATGATTGTAGGTTGACTTTCATATACAACAATGGGATGCATCATCACATGCATCGGAAGGTGAACACCCCTTGCAGCCAGCTATTGATTAGAGATATCCTTGTGGTTGTAGGTGGGAAGAAAAAGGGTCACGTGTTTGGAATGGGGTTAGAAGCCCATATCATCCTTACTGATTGTTCCTACTAGCTACTGTTACCATTGCCATCATCATCGTCATCCTCGTTAATGGACTAGATTCAACAAGCTATGAGGGAGGTTATTGTACCACCTACAAAAGATGGGATTTTTTAAAGTAAAATAATCCCTAAACAAGACTTTGCGACAGTGTGCTTGAGAATGGATCATCACGATAGTGAGCTCCTATGTGAAAAAGTGGAGGCTCGTGGCAATGATAGGGCTCGTGGCAATGGCTTGCGGTATGAAGGGCCTTGTGACAACGAGTGGTTGGCAGAAAAGAAAGGATCGTGGCATGTAAAATTAAGGCCAAAGTCTTGCTGCAAGAGGAGTAGCTGCAAGGGAGCCTCGTGGAAAGGAGGCTTGCTGCCATGGGAACCTCGTGGCAAGGCTTGCGACTAAGGGAGCCTAGTGGCAGGGAGGCTTGTGGTGAGAGGAGTTGAGGCCATGGGAACCTTGCAGCAAAGCTTGCGGCCAAGGGAGCCTTACTGCAAGGAGCCTTGCAATAAGGAGGCTTGTGGTAAGCTTGCGGCAAGGGGAGTTGTGGCCAAGGGAGCCTCCTGGGAAAAAGGCTTACAGCCATGGGAGCCTCGCGGCAAGGGCTTGTGGCTAAGGAAGCCTTGTGACAAGGGCTTTGTGGTAAGTATCTTTCGACAAGGGCCTTATGGCAGCAAGGTAAGGCATATGGTCTCGTGGCAAGAAGGCTTGTGGTAAGAGTCTCTTCTCGTTTAGACTAAGCCTCCCCACTCAACAAGCGACACATGTCAACACTAGGAATCCTTGAGAAGTGCGCCCTATAAATACCCAGCTGCAGGACATTAAAGAGATTCCAGAATTCTATAAAATTTTAACACATTGACTACGTTTTTACTATTTTTGGGAACAATTATCTCCATCCAGCACTGACTTAGGCATCGAAGGGTTATCACAGGCGAGGATTTCCTTGAGCCTTCTAACTAATTTTGTGATATTTTACTCTTGGTAATAAAATAGTTTTGATAATGACTATATGAAAATCAATCTCTACTATATGGATTATATGTATGAGAAAATCAATCTTTAAATCTCCTTGAAGTAAAGTTATGAAAATTTATAGGAGGAATGTTGAAGTGTGGTTGAGTGTGTTTAGATTCAAAATAAATATATTTTTGATAATCTCAACTTGCTTTCAAAAGAATCAAAATAAGGTTTTGTTAAGTTTTCATGTTTTAAAAAGGATAGTCGACTATGTGGTTCTTTCTGTTGACTATGCCTGAAAATAGTCGACTATGCTGTTAAGGATAGTCGACTATGCATAAGGATAGTCGACTATGCTGGATTGATCTATCGACTATTTAAGGCTTCTGTCGACTATTTTTGCATCTGTCGACTATCAAGTTAGGATAGTCGACTATGATTTTTCATCTATCGACTATTTTTGTTCTTAAAATTCAAAATCCTCTTCATATTTTTTCATCTGTCGACTATGCCTTAGCATATGTCGACTATGAAAAATTTGTGTTTGAGATAGTCGACTATACTTTTTTGTCTGTCGACTATGGCTAGTTTTATTTGATAAAATAGTTGACTAACCTATTTTCTCTGTCGACTATGTGTTTCACAGAAACTTATAACGGCTAGTTTTTAGCGCATTAAATGCTCGCCCAACCACCCACAACGGTCCAAAATTCAAACTTGCCCACCATCAACTATAAATAGGTGGTTGAAGACGCATTGAAGGCTGTTGGAAAATATTGAATATCTTGAACTACCGTGCCTTCACTGTTACATCGAGCTTTTAACCTTTTCTCTTTGTATTTCCATTTAAGAGGTTTTGATATCTTACTATTCTATTCTTTTAAACCTCGATCATTCATTTAAAGAGAGAGCTTGTAACTAAGAGTTGTACTCTTAGAATCTCTACTTCATTTTCTGTATTTTTCCTAGCAGTAGCTAGAGGGCCCATTAAATTGGGAGGTTGTACACTGCTTAGTCAAGGACTAGAGGACCTGCTCATATTGAGTAGGGGGTTTGATAGTGAAATTGGTTTTAAAATTCTTAGTGGATAGCTAAGGTAGTGGACTAAGCTTGGAAGGCTGAACCATTATAAATCTATGTCTTCACTGCTCTTCATTTTTTTTTCTTTTACGTTTGCATTCTTGCTCTATTAACTTTGCTTATTCATTGATAAGATTTCATTTTTATTTTTCACCATACGAAAGTATTTTTACTTCTCAAAAGATTTTTTTTTTAATTATACCAATTCACCCCCCTCTTGGTGTGTGCCATATTAGTTCAATTCTATCATTTTGGAGTATCAACAGGGTAATATTCTTACGGCGAAGACTTTAAGACGTGACCCTTGCGGCGAAGACCCATAAGGAGAAATCCTTAAGGTGAAGTCCTTATGGTGAGATCCTTGTAGCGAGAGCTTTGTGGCAAGATCCTTGTGGTGAAGTCCTTGTGCCGAGATCCTTATGGCGATAGTCTTATGGCAAAGATCTTGTGGCAAGATCTTTGCAGCGAAGTCCTTGCAATGAGATCCTTGTGGCAATAGCCTTGTGGCGAGATCTTGCAGCGAAGTCCTTGTGGTGAGATCCTTGTGGTGAAATTCTTGCAGCCATAGCCTTGTGGCGAGATCCTTGTGGAGAGATCCTTGTGGCAAGCATCATTGTGGTAAGATCCTTGTGGCGAACCTCCTTGAGGTAAGCATCCTTGTGGTGAACTTCCTTGTACCAACCTTACTTCACTAGACATCGAGCTCAAGTAGATCCCACGTTATAAAATTTAATTGTTGTATTTTTTGCAATAACAATTTTGCGCCGTCTATGGGAAAACGATCAAAAAGCCAAATTTTGAATTATTACTAATGGCCAACATGAGAAGTAATCACCAGAATTGTTCTTAGGTTGGAGAGTCTCACCTACCCTTGTGAGATAACCTGCGTCCAACAGGAGCACGTTTGCCTCCACAAGACTCTCATCAACAAGGGAGTAGGCAACCAACTCCCCTAGATCCTCAATATTAGATGGAGGACCAATTGCCACCCCTAGCTTCCCCCATCCATTTGAGATTAATTAGCATAGGCATCCTGAACAACCAGGCACTTCATAACAGGCTCCTCCCACAGTTCCTTGGGAAGCTTATGAAGCTCTACGACAACAACATATGAAAGGAAGGCAGGCATTAAGAGACATGGTGGTGATCCTCCAAAGTATGAATCCCCGTATAACATTACTTGTAACGCTAGCAAGATTTGTGCCAGAAATTGCTCCACCAAGGACGATCCAGGCAAGAGGTGACGAACATAGTTCCTATAGAGAAGCTACACTCGACAACCAGTCTCAATCCTTTCCATACCAAGGAAATCAATCAAAGCCTCTACCACCAGGATGAGCACGAGAACCGAGTTATCAAAGAGACAGGCAAAGTCCCACCAGGGGTCCCACCCCAAGGAATACAAAAGCTGATAACCACATTGCAACAAATATATAGGTTGCTAAGAAAAGGGGGTAGAAGAAGTGCTAAAGTAGAAGAAGTTGGTTTCAGTTGCAAAGGAGTAGTCAAGAAGGAAGTCCCTCTTTATCGAAAATATATTGGGAAAATCACTATCGAGGAAATTCAAAATGCTTCAGGTTCCCCTCTACGACGGCGAGAATGATCTTGATGATCACATTTAGAACTATGAATCTCTAATGATGCTCCATGGGGGGGGGGGGGATGACGAGATTATGTATTGTGCATTTTCATTGACCTTGTCAGGACATACTCAAACTTGGTTTAACAGTATATCAGAAGCCTCCATCTCCTCATTTGAGCAGTTGCGAACAAAATTAGTCAAATCCTTTGTAATTAACAGTTGAAAGAACAAGAATGTGAAGCATCTGCTCAGTATCCGAAAGAGGGGCAAAGAGACCCTTTGCCAATTTATGGATAGATTCCACAATGCCACACTGGAAATTCATGACTTTCCAGTGGAAATGGAGGTATTGATAATGTTACAAGGAGCATGTCTAACTTCCCTGCATGAGTCACTATCTTTAGACCCTCTAAACTCCTTGGCAGATCTGTTTGTCAAGGCGAATAAATACATACTCCATGTGGAGATCATGCAAATTGTGAGGATAGATGAAGATAGAGAGTGAAAGAGAAAAGAGTGAGACACTGAAGAAGACCCTAGATAACGACATGAGAAGGTCAGATGTAGTCGCACCCTAATTCAATCATTATGCCCGACTCCTTTAGCCAAGATTAGAGATACTAGTGGCTATAGAAAGGATGGGGCTGATCAGGCTCCCAAAAAGAGTTGATCGGCCAATGGGAAGGAAGCAGAACAAATACTGCTAATATCATCGAGCTCATGGCCATGCCACCGACCTATTCCAGGCGTTAAAAGATAAAATTAATAAGTTCATTTAGGAAGGGCATTTGCAGCGGTATGTGCGAAATGATGAGCAAAATGATAGGGAACTACCGAGAAAGGGAGAAAGGCTCGAAGGACAAGAAACACACAACCATGGTCAACAAAAGAAAATGAGAGACCATGTGTAGAATCCCCTGGATAATGAACCGACACAACAGGCCATACACATCATCTCAGGTGGCGAAACTTTAACTGGAGACAACTCTATTTCCCGGAAGGCCTATGCCCACCTAGCCTGCCAAGTAGACTATAGGGGGGAGATTAAGGAAAATGAAGACCCCATTACCTTTATGTCAGATGACCAGGGAGATGTAATTCTCCCACATGATCATCCAATGGTAATTTTAGTTGTCATCGCCAAGCATCCTATCGGGAGAGTCCTAGTTGACAGTGGCTGTTTTGTCAGCCTAATTTATTGGAATTGCTTTGAGGAGATGAGTATTGCCCATAACCAACTCAAACGAGTTTCCTTACCCTTATATAGCTTCACGGAGAGACAGATCCAATAGTGAGGTCAATTGGACTGCCAATCACAATGGGCTCCAGACCTCAAAATGTAATACGATAAGCCAACTTCATGGTAGTCAAAACCATCTCGTTTGCATACAATACGATCCTAGGTCACCCCCTACTCAATGACGTTAGGGATAGTCTCCTCCTGCTATCTACTGATGAAGTTTCTGACTCCTTCGGGCATAGGGAAAATTCGAGGAGACCAATGACAAGCACGCACTTGCTACATGTCGTTCACAAAGGGAAAAAAAAAGCGAAGAGACTTCCACCATCGCCAAACCAACCGCGAAGGATTGATTAGCAAACTTTAAAATATTGTAATGTTTCTTTCATTTTGAGTAGCATGCTTTACATTTACACATCAATGTAAGCCTTGGGCGGGATTATGGACCTAGGCATGTGCAATCGAGCCATGTTAAAAAAGAAGATGCTTATACTCTTTAATGCAATACATTACTACTTTCAGTGCATTCTCTATTATATTTTTCAGGGCCTAGGAATAATCCCTTCCTCTAAACAATTGGCCCGTTGTTCTACCTAACAGCTTAGCAACACGATTCTCACAATTGCTCCCTTGAAAATGATTGGCCTATTGTCTCGCCTAACGACTCAGCAATACGATTTGCACAATCGCTCCCTAAAAAATGATTGGCTCGTTGTCCCACTTAATGGCCCGGTAACGCGGTTCTCACGATCCCTTCGTCCAAACGATTGGCTCGTTATTCTGCCTAACAACCCGGCAACACAGTTCGCACAATTGGTCCCTCAAAAATGATTGGTTCGTTATCCTACCTAACGGCCCGACAACGAGGTTTGCACAATCACTTCCTCAAAAATGATTGGCCCGTTGTCCAGCCTGACAGCTCGGTAACATAGTTGACACAATCCCTTCGCCCAAATGATTGGCCCATTGTCCCGCTTAATGGCCCGGCAACACAATTTACACAATCCCTTCGTCAATACGATTGGCCCATTTTCTTGCCTATCAGCCTAACAACGCAGTTCATATAATCCCTTTATCGACACAATTAGCCCTCTATTTCGCCTATTAGCTTGGCAAAATGACAAGGACCTTCCCATCTTGAAAGATTGGCAATGGTTTAGGAAATTTTCCTACTCTTCTATTTCACCTTAAGGAAAAAAAGAAGAGTGGGGGGTAATTGTTGTACCACCTGCAGAAGATGGGGTTTTTTGAAGCAAAATAATCCCTAAACAAGACTTTGCGGTAGTGTGTTTGAGGACATATCATCACGATAGTGAGCTCTTACGTGGCAAAGTGGAGGCTTGCGGCAAAACAGGGGCTCGCAGCAATGATAGGGCTCGTGGCATGAAAGGCCTTGTTGTAACACGGCCTTACGGCAACGAGTGGCTGGAGAAAAAAATGGCTCATGGCATGTAAAATTGAGGCTGAAGTCTTGCGACAAGAAGAGTTACAACAAGGGAGCCTCGCGGCCATGGGAACCTTGCGGCAAGGCTTGGACCAAGGGAGCCTCGCGGTAAGAAGGCTTGTGGCAAGGGGAGTTATGGCCATGGGAACCTCATGGCAAACCTTGTGGCCAAGGGAGCCCCGTGGCATGGAGCCTTGCTGCTAGCTTGTCGTAAGGAGGCTTGTGGAGAGCTTGTGGCAAGGGGAGTTGTGGCCAAGGGAGCCTCTCGGCAAGGAGGCTTGCGGCCATGGGAGTCTCGTGACAAGGGCTTGTGACCAAGGAAGCCTTGTGGCAGCAAGGCAAGGCATATGGTCTCGCGCCAAGGAGGCTTGCAGCAAGACTCTCTTCTCGTTCAGACCAAGACTCCCCACTCAACAAGCGACACATATCAACACTAGGAATCATTTAGAAGCATGCCCTATAAATACCCAGCCATAGGACATTGAAAGGGATTCCAGAATTCGATAAAATTTTGACACATTGACTACGTTTTTACTGTTTTCACAAAAAATTATTTTCATCCGGCACTGACTTAGGCATCAGAGGGTTATCCCGAGCGAGGATTCTCGCGAGCGTTCTAAACAATTTTGGAGTATCAACAGGGCAATATTCTTGCGGCAAAGACTCTTAAGGCGAGACCCTTGCTGTGAGATCCTTGTGGCAAAGACCCTTAAGGAGAAGTCCTTGTGGCGAGATCTTTGCAGTGAGAGCTATGTGGCGAGATCCTTGTGGCAAAGTTCTCATGGCGAGATCCTTGTGGAAAAAGTCTTGTGGAAAAGATCCTTGTGGCGAATTCCTTATGGCGAGATCCTTGCGGTAAAATCGTTGGTCCGAGATCCTTATGGCAAGATCCTTGCGGTGAGATCCTTGCAACGATAGCCTTGTGGCGAGATCCTTATGGTGAAGTCCTTGTGGTAAGATCCTTGAGGCAAGCATCCTTGTGGTGAATTTCTTTGCAGCAAACTTACTTCACTAGACACCGAGCTCAAGTAGATCCCATGTTATAAAATTTAATTGTTGTATTTTTGGCAACAATAGAGGTGGTTAGGGAAGCTGTGGAACCAATAAACCAGCATTTGTTGATCTTGGAAGACAGAGTCCTAAACCCTTCTTCATTGTTGCCGCTTTAGAATACTTTGGATCATTAGGAGGATTTGCCATTAGTATGGATAGATTTTAGGTTGTAACGCTTCCTAGATAAATCTATTCATGGACAATGTTAGTATTATTAATACTATATATTTAGCATGGATGATGTTATTTATTATGATGTATGTATCTTTATGCATGATTTTTAATTTTCTTTGTGTTTTTTTTATATTGGTGCATATATATATACACTATGTCTATCAGGTTTAATTTTAAAATTTTGTAAGAAAATTAATTTTCTATTTATAAATTAATTTACATTTGAGATAGGTTTTGAGATGGATTTTTACAAAAACATACACAAAAATCCATCTAAAAATCCGTCTCGAATTACAAATGAAAAAATTCATCTCTAGATCCGTCTGAAATTTTCGTCTCAACATTTGTCTGGAATTTTGGATAGATAAAATTCATGTCAAATTACAAATGAAAAATTCCATTTCAAAATCCATATGAAATTTTCGTCTTAAAATTCATCTAAAATTTTAGATGAAAAAAATTCCGTCTAAAACATTTGTCTCAAATTTTGTGACGAGCATTTTTTAGATGGCTCAATTTCCATCTCAAATTAGACACAGAAAAAACCTGTCTCAAAATCCACTTGAAAATTCCATCTCAAATTAGAGAAAAAAAATCTGTCTAAAAAATTCGTTTCAAATTTTGCGACGAGCATTTTTCTGACGACCTGAAATTTGTCTCAAACCAAAAATTCATCTCAAAATTCATCTTAAATTGATTGTTTTCGTGTAGTGGTTGATGGTTATTCTACCAAATATAACTCATGAGCAAGTTAGTCAACTATTGAACCAAACTTTCCAGATGATCAAGGTGGTCAGATAGTGGTTGGTTTTTCAGTTGGGGTTGATTCTAGAGGTTGTTTCATACCTACTTGGCTACTAGTTGGATTGTGTTTCAGTGCCATAAGGATTGAATAACTTGAGTAGCTTTGAAGTGTAAATGTGTTAGGGGAGGTAAATGATTGCTTGGGCTTATGATAGGAGCTAAATGATAATGTTGAGATTAATCACCAAGATTTGCCTCGATTTTAGCACTTGTAAGAAAAAGAAGGGTTGGGTCCCTTAGTTTAGCCTCCGACACTCAAGTTGGTAAATGTTAGGTAGATTTTGATATATATTGCACTATACACGCAAGATGGGAGTGAATTGGGTGAGTAAAAATTTGGGTGATCTTGAAATTTTTTTCTGAATGATAAACGCAATATGATTTTATCCAATGGAGTTTTTCAATAGAAGTGCTATGCAATGCTTGGAAAGAGTACATACACAAGAGACACAGAGGATTTATACTGATCGACCCTTTTTAACCTACATCTACTACTCTAGCACCTAACTAGGGGTGTGCAAACGGTTATAACCAAACCGAACCGAATCGGTTGCTATAATCGAACCGAACTGACCGACAGCCCAATATAACCGAACTAACCGAAATCGAAAATAACCGACTCTAAAATACGCTACCCGAACCGGATCGATAATCGAAGTTTTGCCTATAATAATAACCGAACCGAACAGGCCAGTTCGGTCTAACTGAACCTTTGAAATCTACTGAACCGACATTCATGGATTCCTACCCGATCACTATCGAATATTTTATGTAGAAAAGAAAGCATAAAATAAAGTATAAGTGTCAAATAGGTCGGTTTACATAAGAAAGCATGAATTGTACTCAAACTTCTATTCCAAAAAATAAAGCATGAATAACTATCTCTAATTTGTAAATTAAATTGTTCACACTAGCTATTTTCAGTATTTTGAATACTCTAATTGTAAGTAAACAAAGCATGAATAAGTATCAAATGAACAAAATACAATTTCAGAAAATAAAATCACTTAACATCAAGGACCTAAACCCATACCACTGCATTGCTGCTATAGTCCAAATTTCTTGAAAAATGATGCATTGAGGTTGCCAAGACTAAGAGGCAAGAGCTGGTAAATTAACCATTCCATTTTCCACCACAACGACACAACCTGCACAAATTATATCATAGTTTCAAAATCAAAAAAACTAGTAAAAAATAGTGAGTTTTGCTAACTAATGAATGCATTTTTGAAGCTCAATAAATAATAGAGAAGTTTTTGTGCAGTTGTACAAATTCATCCAAGTAATGTACTAATGTAAATGGACTGGAGGCAGCAACTCTGGGTGTGCTAACGATTTTTCAAAATAAGCAAAATAAATACACAATCCTAGGTGATGAGTGTTCTAATTATTGTCAAGTTAAAAGATAACGTGCTATGTTCTATCATCATCCAAAATAAGCAAAATAAATAAATAAACCCAATACAATATATGTATTGTATTGATTGAGAAAAATCACTTATTAGCAGCATACTTAAACTAATTACCTTGATCAAATTGATTGTCTCGATATTTCCTGTTCCAAAATTCATAGCATGAGAAACTAACACAACACATGTGCACTATCATTGGAATTCAACAAAGAAAACATATGGAAAGAAACAACAATCATTTTAGCAAATCCCATGCCATAATTTTCAGGATTAAGTGAACATCGCAAATTATGAAAGGAAATAAACAAATTGAAATCAAACATATGGAACCCTAATGCTTGTTCACAACCAAGTCAGTAGGATTAGATTAAAAAGATGAGGGCACAGTGGGGTATGATGAGGCGAGGCATAAATTAGGTTAGGTCAAGGATTCTAAATATCATCCTTGCCTTGATCCCAATTGAAAAAAAAAAAAAAATAAGGGATTTCTTGAACTTGACTTAACTATAGTGTGGTGAAATAGCCTTTGACTTTACCCAATCAGTGTGGGCAGGGTTAGGTCTCTGCAAGTTCAAGCCATTTTGCCAACTCTACTTCTATGTTTGTCCTCTGGACGGATGGCAAAATTGGGCACCAACTCCAATTGAATCAACATTTTTTTTCTTTCTTATTTTAGTCTTTTTATTGAGTTGATTGATGTTGATAAATATAGGAAACCCATCACGATGGGGTTGGTGATCAATTTACAAGTCTCTATCTCTTTCTCTCTATCCCCACTAGAAACTCCATCATGGATATATTGTATCCACGCACACCCCATGCATCAATCCCATCCTCTACTAACAGCAAATGGATAACCCAGGCAAGTCTTACACAATCAACAAAGCCATCAACAATTGGATCATTTGCAGAAGCTATCAACTAAACAACATAATCATGAATTCCAAAAAATAAACAAATTTATTTCAGTAATTAAAATAAAGAAGCAACCACCATTTATAATACTTACAGTTTCCAAAAAATAAACAAATCTCTAGTGTTGCATTCAGAGCATCGAAAATTAAAACTGATAACCAGCAACATCAAAAGGCTGTAAGTAATCTGAGCAAAAAGTAGAATAGAAACAAATAAAAAATTATAAGGCAACATGGGACATGAACATTGGATATCCCTTCAACCAGTCATCAATAAGTTTCCACCAAAAGAATATCTCTATCAAAAGAAGCAAAGTTACTTGACTTGTTGCACTCAGCTAGTGCTCAAGGCCAAAAGGCCAAAAACCCAAATCTAGACTTGCAACAAAGTTTGGGTTTGCTCCCCCAATCCAGAAAATAGTCATCTCACAGAAACAATACAAAGCAAATGTGTAAAAGAAAATGTGTAATGAGTGATGACTCCTAACTTTGTCTTGCTAGTCCAACAAACCCTTAAACACAGTCAACCAAAGCAAACCAAATAACCAATAGATAACAATACATGTCATATTGGAGAAGTCAACTGTCTAACCTTCTAAAAACACAGAAGAAAATGGCCAGATACTTCTAAAAACACATATTGGAGAAGCCAAATGAACTAAAATGCAATATATATGCTTCATTCTAAATCTATAAAATAATGCAATAATCAAATATTAACTAATGCATTAAACACATCAAAACAGATACTGAAATTGAAATATTGAGAGGCACAAATTCTCTTACTTACAAATGCATGAGTCTTTAAAATCTAAATTTCCATTGGTGTAGGGTTGTCAACGGTAACCTTTGCCAATTCTAAAACAAACAATACACAAAATTGATTAAATAATTTAAAAGTAACAAGTATTGAATTAAAAGTAAAAAAAAAAAAAAAAGAGTAACAATTAGTTTACCTTCTTCAAGTTGCTCAACATGATCCAAATCTTCTTCAACACTCATTGGGGTGGTAGATGACCGAATCCAATCTTGCGTACAAATCAAACTTTCAACCACTTTAGGAGAAAGAGAACTCCTAAATGGATCAAGTACTCGACCCCCTGTGCTGAAGGCAGACTCAGACGCAATAGTAGAAACTGAAATTGCTAACACATCCCGAGCTATAGAAGATAGAATAGGAAACCGATGAGAATTCACTTTCCACCAATTCAAAATGTCAAAGTCATCAGTTTCCTCCTCACACACTTCATTGAAATACTTATCCCATTCCGAAGGAACAGTTGTAGACCCACTACCACTAGTATACTTAAACTTTTTGAAACGAGAACTAAGTAAATTTGGTCTGCCAGATTTTCCCTTCTCAACATTCTCCACAATAGATGGAGTAGACACTTGAGACTGCTCTCTTGCTTCACCTTGAGGCGTCAATTTTTTCTTATATTCTTCATACAAAACATATACAGCATCTTTTAAGGACAAAACTGCAACAACCCCTTTCTCACCTGGATACATCTCCTAAAGTGCATACTCCATAAACTCTAACTTGTGCCTAGGATCAAGTACCACAGCAATATAAACCAAGTGATTTATTTTTTTTTTGGATCCTCCCAATACTTATCAAACTTTTCTTTCATTTTTTCAGCCATCTCACTCAACTCAAGATCATCACCCTCCTGCCACTCATGTAAAAGACAGTGAACGATACTAATCTCATGGAAAAAAGTGTTGGAGGTGACATATGAAGTACCTGAAACCCGCAAAGTAAGCTCATAAAACTGTTGCAACACTCTAACAAACATTCTGACCCACGTCCAATCCTCTGGCTTGGGTCTCCCATCAATAGTAATAACCTGTTGTAAGTCATTATTCTAACTACTTGTACCAAGATTAAGCATAAAACATGGCTCTTCCTCATCAAACCTCTCAAAAGCCCTCTCAAACTTTTGAGCAGTCTCTAACATCAAGTATGTGGAGTTCCATCTAGTTGCAACATCCAACGACAATAAGCCCTTACACTCTATTTTTTCCATTTCCACACATTCTTTGAATTTTCTTAGTCTTGCTGGAGATTGCCTAATATGTCTGACTGGATCCCTAACTCTTGTTATTGAATCATCTAGCTCTTTCAACCCATGTTGCACAACCAGATTTATTATATGAGCCACACACCTAATATGAAAATAATGGCCACTCATAATGCTAGCATCCCATTTTGCCATTTTTTTCTTGAAGTTACCCACAACAACATAATTTGAACTAGCATTATCTACTGTCAAACTCAAAACTCTATCAAGTTTCCATCCCATTAAACACTTCTCAATTGCCATAGCAATGGCATCACCCTTGTGACTATATATTAGACAAAAATTTAAATTTTTTTTCTTCAATGTCCAATTGTTGTCAATATAGTGTGTTGTCGAGCACATATAATTAATCCTTTGAATGGAGGTCCATGTGTCAGTGGTTAAGCAAACTCTTTGACATGAATTTTTTACCTTATTCATCAATTTTAACCTCTCTTCATTGAATAATTCAAAACAATCACGAGAAATTATCCAACGTGAAGGAATCCGAAATTTTGGACAAATCACATTAATGAAGTGCCTAAACCCCTCATTTTGGACAAATTTGAAAGGCATCTCATCCACTATCACCATGCGAGCTAAAGCCTTTCTAGCAAGCACTTGATCAAATCTCCAATTCACCAATCCCATACTATCCCTTTCTCTCTCAACCCCCGTTGAAGTTGGTTGCAAATTTAATTGCATTTGGTGGGTTTCCAAAGCATGAGGGTGTTTTTTACATGTTCCCATATGATTCCTTAGAGCCGTAGTCCCATTTTTTGGGGGATCACAATGGAACTCCGTAGAACAATAGTTGCATCTCGCTTTAATTTGACCCTCTGAATTTGTAAACTTTGTAAAATGATCCCACACATCTGAGGTAGCTCTTAATGTTTTTCTCTTTGCCTTTCCTAGTGATGTTGCACCTCTATCAGCTTCAGATTGACTACCTTGACTTGGTACTATTGGTGTAGGTCTTGAACTATCATCCATACTAGGGATATTTGTTGTGTGACTGGTGTCTTCTTCTTTTGCCATCTAAAATTAATACAATTGTAAATTTGTAATTAATATGTATTGTATTTAAAGAGTGATTTTAAATATATTCTAGTTGTTGTTATTTGATTTGTGTCTTAGGGAGTGAAAAGATCTCACATCATTTATAAGTAAAACAATTGAGGAATTATGCAATCTGTTGAGTGTTGACAATCTGTTGGCAGATTGTTTTTTGCTTCTGTTTTTTTTTTTTTTCCTTTCATTTTGATTTCAGTTTAAGTGGATTCTTGGATTGAGGCATTATGTGGTTTAATTTAATAATTTGAGCTTGATAAAGGCATTTTCTTTAATTTGACAATCTGTTGATAGATTATTTTTTCTTCTGTATACTGTATGTGGTTTAATTTGAGCCCAATGAAGGCATTTTCTTTATTTAGGAAAGCTTTGGTTGTTCTAATACGTGTGTTTATTTCATTATGTTATTTGTGTTTGTTGTGCTATCTTTTGGTAAAGCCTTCATATTAAAAATCAAACATGGAAAAATAATCATATATTATATTCTAATTGTATAATTTGTATTGTTCCCTTACATACAACATACATTATTTTAATAAACACACACACTGCCAAAGAAGGTAATAAAAACTATACAGTTGATGCAAAAAGTATCAGCCAACTATATCATTTTTATAAATGCACACAATAAGAGACATGCAGTTTGAAAACTTATGGTGTTTATGAAAAAGTAAAAGGGGAAAGAAATAACTAAATTATTATTAAATTTGTTGGATTACTACTTTATTCATATTTTGAAATTTTTTTTAAAGTTGTTAATGCATGTGACATGACATTATAAGATAAGATTTCATTATTGTTTAACTGCAAAAATTTCAAGATCACAACATAAGAACAATGGATTGGTTGTGCTAATTATTTTTAAGAGTGACATCCAACCAACCACATACAATATAAAATCATTTACACGAAAGTTTTTTAAATTAGTGGACATCAACAAATTCAACACAACAGTGCATCGAACCACATATATATAGTATAAAATCATTTACACGCTTATTGCTCAGATTAGTGGACATCAACAGATTCAACACAACAATTACATGATGACATCCAACCACATACAGTACAAAATCATTTACACGAATTTTTTTTAGATTAGTGAACATCAACAGAACAGATTCAACACAACAGTGACATCCAACCAAAAAGATACTTAAAAAATAATCGAATGTTCCATTGACTCATCAGAACAATTTTAGATTAGTGAACGAACAAAAGAGAACAGAACAACAGTCAACAAAGAACAAAATAAAAACATTTACACGAAAATGTTAAACAGTCAACAAAGAACAAACTAAGGTAAGTTACCTTTAACCTTTAGGAGTGGATAGACGGATAGCTAAATTGCTTTAGGAGTGGATCGTGGACCGTGGATGGACGCCAGTGATATCTGCAAGAAAAAAAATAACAAAATAAATACAGAGAGATAGAGGCATAGCTACATAGAGCAACTAAGAAAGAAATAGAGAGAGAGAGGGAGAAAGAGATCGCTCGAGAGAGAAAGAGATCGCGCGATGAGTCGATAATAGAAGTAGAACTAACCTGTTGGACGACGGTGGTGACGAAGGATGAGCGAAAGCAATCGATGACAATGGTAGACAACGACGACGACGATAGGGTTTTGGTAGGGGTTAGGGTTTCAATTTCGAGCCTCTCTCTCTCTCTCTCTCTCTTTTTCTCTCGTCGATTAGAAATCTGGAGAAGGCTCAAGAATGCACTCGAAGTCCCATCACGCACAGTTAACCGAAGCCATCACAAAATGACGTCGTTTATGATACACAAAAACGACGTCGTTTGATCATTGGTCGGCTTTGATTAATCGGTTAACCGACCACCAAACCGAGCTTATATTTAACTAACCGAACCGAACCTTGCTAACTGAACACATAATCGAACCGACCGAGGGTAACCGAACCGAACTGACCGGTTCGGTTAGTTCAGTTTAACCGAACCCCTGCACACCCCTACACCTAACTAGAGATTTTCAAATTCACTAAATCAAAATTAAACTACAAACCATAATCCAATAGAATTACTACCTATCTTGCTAGCCTACTACCACTTCTCACTAGGAAACTTCTTACAAAGAGAAATGAGAAATACAAAACTGAACACGAGAATCTCAACACTAGATCATGTTATAACAAGGCTAAAGTGAATTTACAAAATAAGACTAAGCCTTGAAGAAGAAAATATTGAAACAATTAAGCTCAAAAGTAATTTGAAGATCTAATATCTTACACGAACAAGCCCACTCTTGCAACAACTACTTTGGTCTTTAAAATGTCATGTGTTTATAGTCTTGAATGTTCCCTGTAAAATTCTAGCCACTAGGGATCAAATTAGCAAACAATTAGTATGTAGAAAACTAGCCTTTAGTTAATACTCAAATAGAAATTGCTAATAGTTTCAATAGGTAATTGACAATTTATTTCGAAATTTGAAAAACCAATCGACATCTTTCTAGGTTTAAAAAGAAGTTGGTTGTTTCATCCTAAAACATTGATTTAAAAGATATTCACTAAAATTGACCTACTTGATTTTGAAAGCAATTAACAATTTATCTTAACCAGTCAAGGATCTTGAAAAGGAAGTCGATAGTTTATGTTAAGTTTGAAGAACTAGTCAACATTCTTAGAAAACAAGTTGACAATTTTGCCATTATATTTAATGTTTAAATGATTTTTCTTCTATTTTGGGGTTACTTTCTTCATCTTTTAAAAATTTGATCATATTTTATAATCCACAAGGATTCATTAATTTAAAAGACAAGTTTAAAACAATTTTCAAGAATTGTTTAAGATCAAAACCTTGAAATCCAAAACACTTATTTCAACACGTCCACAACCTTTAAGTCCAAAAAACTTATTTTGATATCATTTAACCAGCACTTATTTGTTAGTGTAGGTGCTTTAGACCCAATCATATTGGGCATGTTGTACACTGACAATTGTAATCATGTTTATTATTTGAATAAGGAGTTGTTCAAATTCACAAGAAGTCATTCCATTAATTTCTTGTTATTATTATAATAACCGAATGAAACTAGATAGAAGTCCATATGATGTATACTGTGATTAATCTATAAAGATGTGAGATGATGCATCACAGTTACCAGACATCATTAAACGTCCCAAGTCATAACAATGTCAATAATGGACATTGACAATTGCGGTAAGACTTGTATGTGCTATGTTTTTGCTATGTGATAGCAATGGGGGTCTCACACCCATAGGCATGGGGATGCCTATGTTGGAAATGTATGCCCTAAAGACACGTTTTGTTTAATTTATGGTAATGATGTTTCTTTTAGTCGGTTTATGGCACATATATTATTTGCATTTAATTGTTGGAAAAGTGTCCATGCTATTAAGTAAGTGATTCATGTGATGGGTCGTTCTTCACAGTTAGGCATGAATCATGGGTACTTAATAAGCAAGAAAATATTACTCTTGATCTTTTGATAGAACTGGGCATTCTATCATGATAAGATCATTGTGCAATAGATCCTAATGGAGGATGGCTTGCCTTAGTCAGTAAACAGTCCATTTACTCTAATTGTACAAGTGCATTTGGAATGCGTAGAGTGGACCTGTGATAGAAGCTAATGACAAAGTACTAATTATCATGGAGCTAGTCTATCACTGCTACTACGTGGACGAGTACTCTAATACTTGAGTATTAGTTGGTGGTCTAGTGAACCTACAGCTATATTCTTAGATTCACTGTGGGTGAGGTCTATCAAAGATCAATAACCTTTTGAGTTAGGAGTATGGTTTCTAATTAGCTAAGACAGACTAATACAAGATAGTTTCTGTGATTCACCCCCTTGTGATTGTCCAAGAATAATCAAATAATCCAGGGGCCTGGGAACGTGACTTAAGAGTGTGTGCTTCTGGGTAGCTCCCAGTGACAAGCAAGTACATTCGAGTAGTCATGGATTATTGGACTAGTGATCTAAGGATGGTAGAAATCATTTAGAGAGGTGTTGGTACATTATTCCTTTCTAAATGATGGGTGTTACGCAGAGGGGTATTTTCGTCATTACACTAGTAGGTCAAAGACATTGCATATGCAAAATTATTCGTGGGGTCAGTGTTACCATATGGTGATAGTTGGAACACTTAGAATGACAAAATATAGCTACTAGGTAGCAGGGATATTTTGGTCATTTTAGTAGCCGTGAATAATTTGTCTTTTGGTCCCCGGGGTAGCTCGATATAACTCATGTATTATTTAATACATTTGGCTTGTTGGGTGAATTACATTGAGAGGGAATTATTTTATTCAGAATGGTCCATAATTAATTGGGCTAGAATAAAATAATAGTTCATTAGTTTTTAATTAATTAATTGGGCTAACCCAATTAGAAAATTAATTAAATGGACTTGGCCCACTAGGGTATTAACCCTAGGGTTCTCCCTATATATATTCTCTCATTGGTTGTTTTTCATCTAAGTTTATTTTTACTCTTCTTAACCGAAAGAGAGGCCACGAGTTTTGAGTCATACCTTGGAAGATCAAGAGAACGTTCAAGTTCTGATGCGAAGGAGCCGAACGATTGCAGGACAGCCGTCATCTCCACCACGAGAAGAAGCTCCCGCCCATCCTCCTCCTATCGCTTCATTCCGTCCGGTAATCCGAAGGAAAAGTAAGTTTCCTAGATTCTAATCAATACGAGGAAAGTTTTTTTTAAAAACGCTTCCGTTGCATGCTATGTATCCTCGAAATGATCCTTCAGCCTAGACAAGTACATAGGTGACCAATGTTGGAGAACGTGTCACTGGACATGACTCACCATGAGAATCCATTTTGGTTATATGTTGATAGTATTCTCATACGAGATGGGTGTAACTAATCCTTGGACCTGAGGTTGTCACGGTCATCTCATAAGAAGACCGGTATACTTTGACATCGTTTCGATGGGCCTAGACAAAGGCTGCATGTGGGCAATCGTTGGGTATATCATGAGGCTTATGGAGATGGGTGCATAGCCAAGATGGGACTCGTCTATCCCTTGATAGAGGATGATGTATCTAAGGCGCCTTCGGTGGATATTCACTTTAAATCTATGGCCATGGTGAAAGAGATCAATAAGGAGTTATTGATTTACTTTCTAATTAAGTGAAGATATCCGGAAGACCGAAGAAAACTCATGTGATCATTATCAAGCAACACATCGCCATACTTGAGATCACATAAGATACATTGATGAGAGGATCGAATTACACGGTAAACCATGCTCGTGAAAGGTTATTTGCGGATTATGAATCCTTCTGAATAATTAGGTAGGCATGATGCCTTGCTAGAGGACAATCTTGTCTTATGTGTTTGTACCGACACATTGCCAACATATTCGGAAGCCTAATGAGTCATACGCAATAGACACGGTCCCTGGCTTAAACCAGGAGAGTGGACGTATGGTTAAGTGGGACACTTCGGCAAGAAGTTGTGCCGTCGTAGGTTCTCACGGAAAAAAACAAATAGACGTAATGACGTCGATATGACGAGAAGTCGTCATAATGGAAAGAGTTTCCTAAAAATGGCAATTGATTAAATTAGGAAGGAGTTTCTAATTTAATAATTTTCTATTTGTTGGAGTGATAAATAGGAAATAAAATATTTTTTAGGCTTAAGTTAATATTTGGACTAAATTAGATTTGGGCCAAATATTAAATTAAATATTATATTTGGATTAAATTGGATTTGCGCCAAATATTAAAATAAATATTATATTTGGACTAAATTAGATTTGGACCAAATATTAAATATTATATTTGGACCAAATTAGATTTGGGCTAAATATTAAATATTATATTTGGGCTTGAATTAGATTTAGGCCAAAATATTTTATTTAAACCCATAAAAGGATTTGGGCCATTTAATTATATTTCTAGTTGGACTAGAATAAGCCCACTTAATATTCTAATTAAATTAGAATTAATGGGCTAGCCCAATCCATTAGGGTTTTAGAAACCCTAGGATATTTTACTATAAATATTCCTTTATGGGTTGCCCAAAGTGCAGTGATTTTTGGTGTCATTTTTCAAGAGTTGAAAAACGTATTGCCGTTCACTCTTCCCATTTCTTTTGGGCATCGATTTGAAACGTAGGCGTTCTTTTACCATCCATACTCAAGCCGCACAAAGGAGAAGGAGCTAGCACTCCTATTCTGCTCTCCTTGCCAACGGACGCGTGCCGCATATCACGAGTTAGAGGCCGAACGCTTGGACGACTCGAATCCGCAAACGACTCGATAATCTAAAGGTTAGATTTATTTATTTGTTTGTGAGTGATTTAATTTCGACGTTGATCCAATCGCCGGGATTGGGGTAAATTCAAAATTTTGAACTACGCTGTTTACCCCGTAGCGATCTTGCTTTTTTTTCATTATTAAAGTTTTGTGTTAAGATATACATCATAAAAATCAAATCAACAACAAATTGTCACTAGGGAATAGTATGTGGTGAGAAAATATGAGTAAGATTCAAATATTTTACTTGTGGGGGTCCTTGCCCTTTATAAAGGCTCAGCGAGGTGGGATACTTAAGTCTTATATTTGAAATCTTTTTATCTTGACAGTTATGGAGTGATGGAGAATTTGTTGAACCAGATGTGGATAACAACAAATCTATCAAATTTTTCTCAAATCCTTTAGAATTGATATCTATTATACACTATAAAAAAACCGGCATTTAGCGGCGGTTTTGACCAATCGCTAGAATAACTGTTGCAAAATTAGTGATTTAGTGACGATTTTTAAAATATATAGTGGCAGTTTTTAGAACCGCAACAAAAATTAAAAAAAAATTAAAATTTTTAATTTTAGCGACGGTTCTAGAAACTGCCGCTAAAATTAAAAATTTTATTTCTCTCATGTGGCCTGCCTGCTCGCGGCTAGCCGCTTGGACCCGCCCCAGCACCCAGGCACATGGCAAGGCTCCCCTTCCCCAGTTTCGAACCCGCGACCTTCACTATGCGCGCGTACAAGCGAAACCGTCTGATCTGCCAAGCCCTCTTGTTATACAATTGCATATATAAATTATATAGCAAAACAAACACTATTTTCCAGAATTATATTTTATATTTTTTAATATAAATTAAAAAATATTAATTAATTTATTATTTTTTAAAAGAGTAAAGGAAAAAATTAAAAATAAATTAATTGAATTAAATTAACTAAATTAATTGATTAAAACTAAAAAAGTAGTTTATATATTTATTAAAATTTTGTTAAATTTATTTTTATTTTTATTTTTTTAAATTAAAATTTTAATTAATTTTTCAATTAATTTAAATTAAATTTTAAATCTCTTTTTAAGAATTTATATTTCTTTTTATTAATTTAATTTTTAATTATTTTCGTAAGTAAAATTCAAAATTTTTAATGAATTTTACGGCAATTTTTAAAACTGTCGCAAATATTAATTTAATTTAAATTTTAATTATTTAATTATTTTTCAATTTAACGGTGGTTTCTCAAAAACCGCCTCTAAATTCAATTTTTAATAAATTTTTCGACGATTTTGAGAAATCTTCTCAAATGTTAATTTAATTTTAATTTTAAATTATTTAATTATTTTTGAATTTAGCAGCGATTTGAAAAAACGGTGCTAAATTAAATTTTTTAATGAATTTTACGATGGTTTTTCAAAATCGTTGCAAATGTTAATTTAATTTTAATTTTAAATTATTTAATTTTTTTTTTAATTTAGTGGCAATTATTCAAAATCACCGTTAAATTAAATTTTTT